>NW_027062757.1:0-137883 GCF_032884065.1 Artemia franciscana | reverse complement strand
ATAGTTAAATTTAGTTTTTTACAAATTCTTACGTTTTAACAAAAATCACACACTACGGCTCAGCATTGAAAATCGATGTGAAGAAAGGCACAAATAAGTTGCGTAACGATTAGCTCGTACTTTAGGGGGTAGAAGTTTATTTTGTAACCTAATTCGACTATTGGGAAGGGCTGGTTTGGGTAGTAGTGATCGGCGGCTCATATTGGCAAGGACAGATTTTCCAAATTGCAAAATCAGGTGTTCAAGCCGGACTTTAAGCGGAGATCTTAAATCTGGAAGCTATGAATTTTGCATAACTAATAAGAACCACGGAAGAAACTTAATCAACTACTGGTAGTGTTTCTCCAGCAATCACAAGTACGTGTTTGACAACCGAAAGGTGACTTGACCACGCGATATGACAGCTGAAAATATATATTGTCAAATATATAGAAATATTTGTGCAACCACCAGTTTTTTACATTTTAAGCAATTTAACAATAATTTCTTTTTGACGTTAATTGACACTTTGACAAATTTTCTTGAGTAGCAAGCATTCTAAACTTCAACAATTTCAACTAAACTTCAAACTTTTGGTTTTCTGTTTTAAGGTTTTCGAATTGCTTCAATCCATTGTCAAAATATATTGACGATTCTAGGTGGTTACATTTACTATTTGACTTTTTTCGTCAAGTTTTTGCTAATTTTTGTGCCTATATCATATAAAGTGTGATACTTAGTGTAATATAATATCTGACAATATTATATAAAATAATACCTATATAAAATAAAATATGCACGTATGTCATAGAAAATATATCCTATTAAAATAAAGATTTTGTACCTTCATCATATTGGCCAGCAATACATCCACTTTTTCCTTAGAGAGTACTTGACATCTTTTTCGAAATGATTTTTTTGTATTATCAAATTTTTATTTCTAACTAAGCAATTGATTTAAAGTAGCAGGGATCTATTCCTCTTTTTATTTTCTTCTTTCAAACTGTTAAGCAGTAATTTTTTAGCTAGGAATAGTTTGTAAGGGAACATGAACAATTTTTTATATTGAGGAATTTAATAATTTTATCTTAATTTAATAATTTTGATTCATATCAAACATAAAAATTTCATTCGTTTTTAAAAGTTCTATTTGTGTATACCCCTTCCCCAGCGAAAATCATGGATACGGCCTAGGGTGCCCTGCTGATATTCCCTTGGGTCTAGGTAAGTAAACAATTTTTGACAAATATCTTAAAACGAACTTAAAACGAACAGAAATTATTGCGTATATGGGAGAGTTTGCCCCCTCGTCAAGACCTCGCTTTTTACGCTAAAGTTCAAATTTTGTTTCGATTCTTTAAGAATGACCCCTGAATCACAAAGGGTTTAATTAGAATAAATATATCTTTTGAAAGTACTAAAAAAAATTAAAGTGAAGAGCGAGGTTTTGAAGAGGGGAGAAACCTTCTCATATACGTAATACTTTCTGTTCGTTTTTAGTTTTAATGCTGCTTCTTACTTTCAATTTAAACAACTTGTTTTATTTTATTTTAGTTTCTGATCGTCTTTGAATAATCCTGGCAAATCCGACGCCCCCTTCATGGAAAATTTCCTCCCCCCATGAATAATTCTTCCATCGAAAGATCCTCCCATGGAACCTTCTCCCCCAATCCCCTGCCAGAAAAATTCTCTCCCCCAAAAACGTGTGTATACTTCCCAATAACCAATACTATATGTAAAAAATGGTAAAAGTCCATAACTTGCAGCCCTTCCCCCGGGGGCTGTGGATGATTAAGTCAATCTCAAAGACATAGTTATTAAATTTGTCGACTATGCTGAATAAAATGGCTATCTCAAAATTTTGTTCAGGTGACTTCGGGAAAAAAAGTGCGTGGGAGGGGGCCTAGTTGCCCTCCATTTTTGGTCACATAAAAAGGGGACTAGAACTTTTAATTGCCGTTCAAATGAGCCCTCTTGCGGTATTCTAGGATACCCGGGTTGATACGATTACTCCTGGGAATAAAAACACGCATCTGTGATCGTTCTTCTGGCAAAAAATACGAAATTCCGCATTTTTGCAGGTAAAAGTTTGAAACCTCAACAATATGGTTGTCTAATACGATAAATCTAATGGTGTGATTTTCATTAACATTCTATGACTTTTACGGGGTGTTTCCTAAGGATCTAAAAATTAAAAATAGTTTTCTTTCGAAAATCAAATTTCAGTTCGGGTTTGTAAATGCATTCCCCTTAAGAGTTTATTTGCCCAACCCACGCCAAGTAAGTGTGATTGAGATAACATTTCATAATTTTATGACAATACTAGCTTTCAATTTATGCTTAAAATGAAATCAAAAGCATCATAGAGTAAAAATACTTTTTTTTACAAAGTGAAATATTCACTTTAAACAATAGCAGCCATCGGAAACATTGTTAAATTATTTAGTTTAATTATTTTTTTCTAAGTTTAAGTTTAAATTAGGTTTAATTAATTAACCTTAGTTCAGTCTATTGTATTAGATATTGTTAATGATTATACATAAGTATTATTGACTAAAGACTAAGCTTCATCTCTTTCCCTTTGCTACCTTTAGGTAACCGACAAATTTGTTTTTAAAAATAGTCTATAAATTTGAAAAAAAAACTATTATAAATGATCTTTAATCGTTTCATTTTGTCCTGTTGGTTCGAAACTTCACTTACATGCATGGATAATAAACAAAATGAAAACGTGGTTTTCATTTTGTCAAAAAGCGGTTGGCGTCTATAAAATTCTGAAAATTTACTTTAAACAATTCTAAACTACTTAATTAAATCAATCTTCGAAACACACATTTTGTAAAGGAATTATATTAACTTTAGATAAGCAAAACAGAAAACATACATTATCCTTGTTTTGTTAAGGAATTACAATCAGTAACTAATTCAAACTCGAAACGAACAGAAACAACCACAAAGAAAAGTACGGCTAACTTCTCTTATACCTTCTATAGACCAGAACATAATTTGCACTTTACTGAAACTAATCTTTAGTTCAAGGTACTTGTTTCTATTTCTTAACAGAGGCAGTTTTATGGGGAGGGAGCAGAGGGGGAATTTGTCTGGGGCTGAGAAATTATTAGGGGCGTAAAATTTCAAAAAGAATAATCTAACGGTTATCAATCTGTTGTTTTTGAAATTTTACTTTTCTTAAAATAAATTAGAGGGCATAGTTAATGCATAAAAATAATTAATGAATCATTAGTTAATTAATAAACTAAAAACTATGATACAAAAATTTCGGTAGAAAAATTTTGGAATAATAGGAAAATTCAATACATACGAAAAAAAGACAGATGGGTAACACAGACGTATTGGTGTTCATTTTCCCCGCATAATTTACATTTTTTAAGCTTGAAGGTGGAAAACGAGCAGCAATCAAGGAAAAAACTTTTTTCTTGCAAAACTGAAACATAAATTTTTATTAAAAGTGATTTACCAGTTATAATTATATTTAGTATTAAGATAATTTATTTTAAAATAAGTACAAAAAGTCGATCAGAAGCAAATCAGTTTTCAGTGGATATCTAATAAATTTTAAATGGTAGTCTACAGTACAGTTTTGAATAGAGGTTTTGAATAAATAATCCAAAACCAAGTATGACGTCATAGTTAACTTTATTTCAGTCGAAGGTTAAATAAATTACTTTTAGAGCTGACGTCACCAGAAAGGCTGACGTCATGTTAAACTCAATGACGTCATTATTAGCATAAATGGATGAAGTGTATTGCTCAGAGCCTCAGTACAAAAATATTAACGCTAGATATACGTTGTTGTGAACTTTGCTTAAGAAATAGATATACTATGATGAAGTTTGAAGACAATGTTGAAAAACTGCCCAAGTTGCACAGAATTTGTTATAAAGGGAAACTGAAGGAGCTGCACGCCATCAAGGAAATAAATGCAGAATTAGAAATGGTATGTTCTAACAAGGCCACGCCTTTAATTTACGCTGTGTATAGCAAATTTGCGCTTAAATTTGTTAAATATCTTCTTAGAAAAGGTGCAAACCCTAGTTACCGCTCCTATGGACCATTTGAAAACAACCTCCAAAAACGTGATGGTGGTCAAACACCTTTACACCATGCTGTTAAGATAGGAAGAGCTGATTTGTGCAAGTTACTTATTAAATCCGGTGCCGAATTAGATGCAACGAATGCATATGGTAAAACACCTTTGGTTACAGCTATAAAAGACAATAATTCGAATCTAGTCGAAATTCTTTTGGACCGTGGAGCAAATCCAAACTGCGGGGAGTGTTTACACCTTGCTGTTCAGAAAGGAAGAGCTGATTTGTGTAAGTTACCTATAGATAAAAGGAAATCTAGTGCCGAGATAGATGCAATGAATGCACATGGTAAAACACCTTTAGCTATAGCTATAAAAGCCAATAATTTGAATCTAGTCGAAATTCTTTTGGACCGTGGGGCAGATCCAAACTACGGGGAGTGTTTACACTATGCTGTTGAGAAAGGAAGAGTTAACATCTGTAAGTTGCTTATTGATTTTGGTGCTAAGCTAGATGCAATGAATGCAAAAAAGGATACACCTTTACTTATTGCTATAAGAAATAATAATTTGGAACTAGTCATATTCCTTTTGGACCGCGGAGCAAATCCAAACTGCGGGGAGTGCTTACACCTTATTGTTCAGAAAGGAAGAGCTGATTTGTGCAAGTTACTTATTAAATCCGGTGCCGAATTAGATGCAGCGAATGCACATGGTAAAACACCTTTAGTTACAGCTATAAAAGCCAATAATTTGAATCTAGTCGAAGTTCTTTTGGACCGTGGAGCAAATCCAAACTGCGGGGAGTGTTTACACCTTGCTGTTCAGAAAGGAAGAGCTGATTTGTGCAAGTTACTTATTAAATCCGGTGCCGAATTAGATGCAACGAATGCACATGGTAAAACACCTTTAGTTACAGCTATAAAAGTCAATAATTTGAATCTAGTCGAAATTCTTTTAGACCGTGGAGCAAATCCAAACCGCGGGGAGTGTTTACACCTTGCTGTTCAGAAAGGGAGAGCTGATTTGTGTAAGTTACTTATAGATAAAATGAAATCTAGTGCCGAGATAGATGCAATGAATGCACATGGTAAAACACCTTTAGCTACAGCTATAAAAGCCAATAATTTGAATCTAGTCGAAATTCTTTTGGACCGTGGGGCAGATCCAAACTACGGGGAGTGTTTACACCATGCTGTTAAGAAAGGAAGAGTTAACATCTGTAAGTTGCTTATTGATTTTGGTGCTAAGCTAGATGCAATGAATGCAAAAAAGGATACACCTTTACTTATTGCTATAAGAAATAATAATTTGGAACTAGTCATATTGCTTTTGGACCGTGGAGCAAATCCAAACTGCGGGGAGTGTTTACACCTTTTTGTTCAGAAAGGGAGAGCTGATTTGTGCAAGTTATCTATTAAATCCGGTGCCGAATTAGATGCAACGAATGCACATGGTAAAACACCTTTAGTTATAGCTATAAAAGCCAATAATTTGAATCTAGTCAAAATTCTTTTGGACCGTGGGGCAGATCCAAACTGCGGGGAGTGTTTACACCTTGCTATTAAGATAGGAAGAGTTGATATTGTTCCGTTTCTTGTTCTTTGTGGTGCTAAGCTAGATGCGATGAATGCAAAAATGCATTTCTGCATTTTCTGCTTTGATATTGCTATAAGAAATAAAGGTAGAAAACGAAGGAGAAATGCAGAAGAGCATGAAAATTTAATATTGCAAGAAAAGATGGATCTTGATAATGCAACGTCAAGAAAGTGTAAAGTTTCAAAAAGAAGTGAAAGGTAAAATGGTCAGATTAAAAAAGATGTCGAATAGCGAAATCTAAAGGGTGGGCGAAATGTGGAGCAAAAGAATTATTCGTCATTTCTATAAACTAACTGTGAGTTCAAAATTGATGGTAGTCTTTTCCAAAAATTATATGTTTTCTGTTTTTAGTTTGGCTGCTTATGGCTAATAAATTGCTTCTTCATTAGTATTATTGTTTTGCAGTTTTGATATTTTAGGTGTTTAATTAGCTTTTATCTGCTTTTGATCTTTCTACTTTAGATTATTTTTTCTTCCAATAAAGGTATATTCATTTTTAAACGCGCTAATGGCTCTGGAAGATTTTATTTTTTTTACAGAAAGTTAGAAAATTCGGCATCAAGACGAGTATTATGAGCCTCAGCTAATAAAAAAAGACAATTGACCTTTTTCGGCAAAATATTTATTTTCAACTTTTCCCTTTGCATAATTTTTTTTATGCTTACAAATAAACGTTTTTGGAAGAACTAACATTTTGGATACAAAAATTTTGTCGCCTTATCCTTTGCCTAAACTTGGTTAATTTGGTTTGTCCTTCCTAGGTAGTTCCAGAAAATTTCAACTCTTGACTCTAGTCGTTCCCAAGATATTGCAGATAACCTATTTTCATAGTCTGGATGATTGTTCAGTTATTGCTGGGCCAAGTCACTCCTTACTGTTGGAAATCTTGCGTATGTCCTTGGTTTAGAAAATAGCTAATTACAAGCTATTTCGTTTGAAAAAGTGAATGAATCTTTTGCATTGCTAATCTGATACAAGCTCCTTTACCCTTTATTAAATAAAATAAAAAACGAGTTTTTGCAACTGAAAGTATGGTGCAACATCAAAATTAAAACAAACAGAAATTATACGTATACGAAGGTAGTTGCATATTCATAAAAACCCCCTTCTTTCTCTAAAGTTTGGCTTTTTATCCGAATTCTGTAAGAAAAAATCCCGAAACACAAAGTCCTTTAAAAAATAAGCTTTTCTAAAATTTCTAAGAAATTTTAGCTGAAAATCCCCCCTCCCCCCACAAAATTTCTTGCGGAGGATACTGGGTGATTTTTTTTTTAGCACACTTTTATTTGGAAAACACTTTAATTGCTGATTGTTTTTAAAATAACGCCGGAAATCCTCCATTCCATGGAAAGTTCTTCATGAAATTATCCCCCAACCCTTAGGAGAAAGATACTCCCGCAAAAAATTCCCTCAGTAAAATTCATCTTGTGGAAAATCCCAATGAAGAATTTAACCCATGGAAAATCTCATGGTAAAATTGAACTGGCAAAGAGAAACTACGACAAATAAACAGAATTTCGTATAGGAATTCGGAAAAATTCCATTGGAAAGTTCACCCCACAGAAACTTTTCAACAAAATAAGTTTTTCAAAGAAAAGTAAAGAGCTGCATTAAACCTAAAGCGAAAAGAAATAAAGTCAAATAATATTCCAACGTAAAACTACCACAAGTCACCGTCAATAAATAAATGAAACCCAAAATGAACAGAAATTACAATAAATAAACGAATCAAACTCAATCCAGGCAAAAATTAACATGGGTAAGGCCTTTCCATGCCTTCACAAAACCAGAATATAATTTGCACTCTACTGAAAACCAAATATATTTGAAATGTTTTTACTTTTTGAGTTTAATAAATAGAAAATTATTTAAACTTTCAGATAAAAATCAGTATATCTGTATTAAACTTTTTTTTTTCAGTACAGAGTAAATTATGTTCTGGTTTTGCTTATACACAGGGACATAAAAAAGAGGAACAAAAGTCTCTTTTGGGTGGGGGGGGGGGGCAATTTAAGGGTTATGTGGAATGAACTATCTGTCAATCAAAAGTTGAACAGGGACAAGAATGTATAAGAAGTTGAATATTGACTTCAGCACAAATACTCTATGATGTATGCATGAGAAGATAAAACAAACTACTATGGTATAACTTCATTTGATTCTCTTCCACGAGCATTTAGGCTATCATTAAGTGATTAAGTTCCTACTTATCACAGAACTTACATGTGCCAACTTGGCAAAAGGGGTATGGTTTAAAAACCCTCTTTAGAGAAGCACCTTGTGATGAATAACTCTGCTAATAAAAACATATAATAAGAAGGTTTTTCTTTTCTTTTTTTATTACAGGCTTCGCAGCTCCATCACAGGTGATTATATGTCACTAGTCCTGATAATTACCTACCTCTACCGTCAAGCTATTCCATGTGGCAACTGGTTGTCGGGAAAAACTCGTTTTCATATATTTTTGGTGGGGAGTACCTTTCTCAAGGTAGACCTGACGAGCTGTACTCCGGCGAGTTGATCGCAAGGGCTTTGCTCTGTCAGGAACGAGCTCCTCTGATCAAGGGTTATACATGTATCTTTAGAAAACCGATATAAACGTGACGTCAAAGCGTTCCTGGATTAACTGTGGGGTTTTAGCTATCGTGCTGCTAGAGGTTGACGCACGAACTGCTCGATTTGAATCCATTGTAGTGAAGCGATGTGGCTTTTTTGGGCGCCACCGAAGAGAGGACATGCATATTCTATGGTAGGTCTGATGCACGAAATGAATAGTGGCAGAATACTCATCAGAGAGGAGAATTTTGCATCTTTGGATAACTCCTAACTTCTTGGAGCAAGAGGATCTAAAGAGCTAAAACCCCATAACTAAAATTCTGATGGCAGGCTTGCACTAAGCTTATGAAATCATTTCTATGATAATATATACTTTATTGACAACAATGCTTGAGAGGTGGTATTTTGGCACTCCGCTATTAACAGTATCAGTAATTGGATTTTTTCTTACCTTAGTTGCAGTAAAGGTTACAATAAGAGTTGCGTGACCAATAGCTCGAGTTTCTATTGCCAATGTTCAAATACTTACAGTGGGCAGGCCAGTGGGCGTTCGTTTATTTTGAAGAGCCACTCCTTTTGATGTCAACTGCTGAACTGGAGCTGAAAAAAGCAGATACAAAAATAGTAGCAGTACATCGTTTTATGACTATTCTATCAAAACAAATTAATTAGATTTTACAAACATAAATTTTAGAGTAAATAATATGCTTCTACTATTACAAACAATGCACTACAGCACCTAGCCGCCTGAGGCAAACACAGCTACCTAATCAAGGACTATTTTGACTATATAGACTATGCCAAGGAATACGGGAAACATATAGTTGGGCCTAAGAAATGTCGACTTCATTCTGTTCACTATGGAGATCGTCTGAATCAGAATCACTGCTGCTACCGCTGTTAGAGCTGCTTCTTGACCCGCTACTTGAAGATTCACTTGTTGAGGACAGTGCTAGAAGACCAGTGGGATTGTACTTAGCAGAATTTTCCGTATTCTTTATGTTATGTTAGATTGTAAAGCAGGAATAGCGTAAGTAAAGCAGGACTTGTCTTAAATAAGCGGTTTTCCTATCTGGGCCTTCTCAGAATTAAGAGAGATAAAATACCCCTCAGAATTCTTATCTATAAAAACAGTTGCACATATATCGTGGGAATTTACAGAGAGGTAGGACATAAGACCAATTATAGCAAAGTACAACAAAGTCCTTGTATACTGTAAGATCTATTATAACAAAACTGATTTTAATTTTTTTTTTGTCAATCACTTAAGCTTGAATTATCTTGTTTCGTCTAGTTTGTTTTTCATAGTGAAAAAAAACAACAACAAAATTTAATTAACAATAACAAACTTTTTCTTATAACTGAAGAGAAAATCAATACAAAACCAAAACTACTGCTTCTTAGCACATCAAATAAGCCGACTAGCGGTAATTGCTTATATTTGATGCCTATTGTAGGTCATCATTTTGAAGACAAATATGAATAGACGGTGGCTAGGTAGTATTTAAACTATGAACTAGCCTCTTGAACTTGCCTCATAGCTCAAAATTATCAATGCAATGGGCAAGGCAGCATCCAAGGTTTTTTTTCGGAAGGGGTTTTACAAAATGATGTTCTTTCAAGGGGGCTACACAAAAAATGCTCTAAACACATAAGAAATTCGTCTATATTCATTGTGTTGCGAGATCAACACTTTGGTTTTGTCCCGTTTTTTTCTGCCTCCGATCTCAGCTTATTCCTGGAAACTGGTAAGGGTCTAACCTGTGTGGTTTTTACGGAAAGTGTGGACCTCAGGCCGGATTGATGAATATGACATTACATTTTGGAAAGCTCTGCAAAACTCTTGCCTGGGGCCAAAAAGGATAGTTTTTGCTTGTCCACGAGCCAGAGCCTATGGTGTGCGAGGCGAAGTGGAGTTACATAGCCTGTGTCAGAGAGGAGTATCTGAAGTTGTGCAGCCAAGCTTTCGTTTCATCAATCCATGTTTCTGCTTTCCAGTGGAAAGCTCCGTTCTAGCAGGCAAGCAGGCAGGCACCGCTTTCAAATTGAAGATGGACTAAAATCTATAAGTGTTAAATATTTGCGACAGTTACCCAGCCCCAGAGCCAATATATCTTCTTTGTGTGATAAATAGAAAAATTTACAGAAGCAAAAATGTGGTATTTTCCCGCGGGTCCAAAAGTGCTGCCATCTATTATTTCTTCCCATTTGTTTTCGTGATTTCAGCTGGGTTTATCATTCGGTTTTTCAGACTTGGGATTGTGGTAGAGAAATGGTATCAGATGTGCCTAATAAACTTTAAAAGTTCTCTCATTGCTGAAGAAATTGGAGCTTATCCTTTGCTCCTTTCTAAGTGGTGACGTTAAAAAGTTGGCCTACGGCAAGAAAATCAACTTTTGAACTAAGACATAAAGAATTTTTTTATGGCAATCGATAGCTCTTGATGAGCTGATCAAAGTATATGACATCCATATTTTGGTACAAAAATTCCTCCATGAGGTATACCAGTTTGAAAGTTTCAAGGGGTTGACAACTTCACTAGTAAGGTACACACTGAAACGAAATCTAGGCCGATGCAAATTGTGAGACATATATAGGAGTTGTAAGCAACAGTAATAATCACCGTCGGCAATGAGGGGTTAGCAATTTTTGCTAGTTGGTGTATTTATTATTTGTTTCCAGAGTATTTGATGGTAAAACCTATTTGGTTCCTGTGGTAAGACATGTAGGGGACTTGTAAGTAATAATCTGCTGTTAAGCTACAGTCAACTTCAGCGATGAGGGGTTCGCAACTATGCTAGTTGGCGTGCCAATTTATTTGTTTCCAGTGAACTTGATGCCTATCACGGGAGAGGGACTTATACGCAAGAGTCGGTTCGCTTTGGGCAAGAAACGGCTGTTAGCTCATAATCATCTTCGGCAATGAGGGGTTTGCCACTTTTGCTAGTTGGTGTACCTATTATTTGTTTCTGGTGTATCTGATGGTTAAATCAATTTGGTTCCTGTGGTAAAACATGCAGGAGACTTGTAAGTAATAATCGGTTGTTGGGCTACAATCATCTTCAGAGATGAGAGGTTTGCAACTTTTGCTAGTGGGTGTACCCATTTATTTGTTTCTAATGAACTTGATGTCTATCACGGGAGAGGGACTTGTAAGTAAGAATCTGTTCACTTTGGGCTAGAAATGTGTGCAAATTGGTGCACATTGTATTCGATCTCTTTAAATCTGACAGAATTAAGTGTTCACGCAACGGGTACAAACGATAACGTAAAAAAATGAGGTAGATTCGTGATAATTAGTGTCATCTATGGTATTTTAATCCTGAAAAGTTACGGATAGCTTTATAATACCAACAAGATTATATAAGACATTGTTCCAAGTTTTCATCCGTCACGATGTCTACGATTGAAAAAGATAAAGTTCAACTGGCTGCAAAGTCAATTTAGTCCCTTCTTTCGATATTATTTTGTAGTTGCTGTTTTTTCAACGCTGAGGATTAGCCTTTGGTCATGGGATAGCTCATTGCGTTTTTGTTTGAACATACCGTTTTAAGTTCGTTAGGCTGACAACTTCATCATTTAACCGATAGTGAAGAAACAAGCACAAACGAGAATATAAAACAGTGAGATAGTTTCGTAATAATTAATAAAATGCCATCTATGGTATTTTGATCCTGAAAAGATAGCGTTATAATACCAACTAGATAATATAAGATATTGTTCCGAGTTTTCAATCGTCACGATGTCTACGATTGAAAAGGATAAAGTTCAACTGGCTGCAAAGTCAATTTAGCCCCGTCTTTCGATACTATTTTGTTGTTTTTGTTTCAACGCTGAGCCTTTGATCATGTGATTACTGATCGATAGCAAAAAAAAAAACAAAGTGTTACTCTCGCAACACTTTAGTCGGCGAAGCCGGACAAAGATTGCCGCTATACTTCACGCTGCCTGGGCAACGTAGGTCTAGTTTTTGTTATGTTTTTACGAGTCGGGAAAACTTTCCGGGGGGTTTCAAACCCCTTAAGTTCCCTCCTGCATATGGCCTTAACTATGGGCAATAATAAGACTTCTGGAGTTTATATTAAGGTTGATTAACTCTTGATTTCGAATATTACTTAAGTACTTTTCTTCAATTAAAATTGGTATCGGCCCTGGGGGATCGAATCAGTCAAGCTTCTATTTTATATGGATTTTTAAACTAGCTTCCAGAACTCCGTTACAAATATTTTGGCATGGTATTGGCCCTGGGGGATTGAATCTGTCAACCTTCTATTTTCTGTAGATTTTTTAATCAACTTCCATAACTCCGTTACATCATTCACCCTAAATTTATTTTTGGAAAGAATATTAGCTGAGGAATTGAATGGTACTATTCTTTTGTTATTGCAATGTTTCCATCAAAAGAATCCACAGAACAAAATGTTACCATCTATAGCAGACTTCAGCAAATCTAGTTCAGCAAATCTAATTTACGCACTTATTTTATCCCTATTTACTAATTTATTTGACTTTTTTTAATTTACTAAAAAAGTTCTTGGTTATTTTAATTCTGCCCTTCAAATTAATGTATCTTTAGTCAGCTGTTTAGTTCATATTCTCCTGCTCTTATGTATGTTATGTTATACTCTTGACTCCGATTCTTTTCCTAGGGGTTAGTATTCCATAAGTCGGATTAGTTTGTTTAGTTCATAGTCTCCTTCTCTTATGTATGATATGTTATACTCTCGACTCCGATTCTTTTCCTAGGGGTTAATATTCCATAAGTCGGATTAGTTTGTTTAGTTCATAGTCTCCTGCTCTTATGTGTGTTATGTTATACTCTCGACTCCGATTCTTTTCCTAGGGGTTAGTATTCCATAAGTCGGATTAGTTTGTTTAGTTTATGGTCTCCTGCTCTTATGTATGTTATGTTATACTCTCGACTCCGAGTCTTTTCCTAGGGGTTAGTATTCCATAAGTCGGATTAGTTTGTTTAGTTCATAGTCTCCTGCTCTTATGTATGTTATGCTATAATCTCGACTCCAAGTCTTTTCCTAGGGGTTAGTATTCCATAAGTCGGATTAGTTTGTTTAGTTCATAGTCTCCTGCTCTTATGTATCTTATGTTGTAATCTCGACCCCGAGTCTTTTCCAAGGGTTAGTATTCCATAAGTCGGATTAGTTTGTTTAGTTCATAGTCTCCCGCTCTTATGTATGTTATGTTATCCTATCGACTCCGAGTCTTTTCCTAGGGGTTAGTATTCCATAAGTCGGATTAGTTTGTTTAGTTCATAGTCTCCTGCTCTTATGTATGTTATGTTATACTCTCGACTCCAAGTATTTTCCTAGGAGTTAGCATTCCATAAGGTGGATTAGGAGTTTGTTTAGGTAAGTAGGTAGGTATGTATGCGTTTATTTCATCCAAAAAACTACTAAAATTGTACTTACAATCAACAATATGCTGGTCAATTGAGGTACCTTAATGTCCCTGTTCAGCAGCAGAACCACAACATATAAATGACAACTATTCATTCAAAATCAAAGAAATACGCAAATAAAGAAAAAAAACAGACTAAAAACTAAGCAATCTCTGAACAGCCATCTCTCATTTAAAAAAAAAGAAAAAAAAAGAAAAAAAAAGTTTAACCAATCCAATTTACAATTTATTCAAAAAGTAATTTTTTTCTTGCTTTAAATAACCTAAGGTTTTTAGACCACCTAACACTCTCTGGAACTGAGTTCCAAATATCAACACCTACATGTTTAATCATAAGCCCAGATCTTGTTGTATTCCTGATTTCACTAGTAAAATGTTCAGTTCCTTGTAGAATAATCGTGATAATTTGAATTACATCGATAAAAACTTCTAAAATACTGAGGAGACAATCCATTTAAAACCTGGTATACAAAAGTTAAAATCATCTGAGACTTAATAAAATCCATATTCAAAATATCTGAATCCCTAAAACAATCTCTAGTACTACCACCCGCAAGATACTCACCGAAACTTCTAATTGCCTTATTCCGCATAATCTGGACCCATTTCACGAGACTAAAAAAATTGCTTGCATACAATGAACAACCATACACTAGATAAGGATGAAAAATTGAATAATAAATTACTTTCAGAACATGTAGAGGAATTTTTTTTTTATGAAATCTTCTTAAAATACCAACTCCACGAGCCAATTTTGAAGATAAAACTTTGCAATGATGAATCCAACTAAAATTTACATCAACACAAAATCCTAGATATCTACACTGAAAAACCTGACTAATGGAAACAACTCGTAAAAGAACACTATGATAATTATTTACAACTTTATCAATACGACTAAAAATCATATAATTAGTCTTCTCAATAGTCACTGCAAGAACACTGTGCTTTGTGAACTGAGAACTTTGTACTCTTATGTATGTTATGTTATACACTCGACTCCGAATATTTTTCAGAGGGTAGTATTCTATCATGTAGATTAGGAGTTTGATCAGCTCCACCTCTCTAGCTCCTAAGCAAGCTAAGATGTACTCTCGACCTAACATATGTTGTATTGCATCAGCCATAATTGGAGTGTATTTAATCTAAATAGAGTCTTGAGTGCACAAGTATTAACAACAGGTCCCAATACTCAAACATCAGTCATACATGGCGTTGGTATAAGAGAATCAGAGGGACCTTCATGACGCACCTTTTCCTCGTAGGAGAAAAAGCTGGAAAACTCAAAACCTAGTAAGTCAACGTCCAAACGGAATCTTTATTTCAAATTTAGTTTTAAATTTCTGCTATCCAAAATCAAAACATGTAATTTTAGCAGTTTTCAGCTAGATGTGGGATTTAAGCACCATCTGACAATTTAACAGGGCACATGTTAAAGGAAAAGTAAGAAAAGTAGGTGCATCAATTTACGAAAACTTCTATATAGCAAAATGTATTTTTATATATCTAGCGGGGGGTAGTTTTGTCGTTTTTCGATTCTTTTTTCCCAACAGAAATGCCAAAAAACAGTTTCGCTGGGAAATACAAAGAAATTTAATTTTCAGATGATTTTTTTTTTGGGGGGGGGAGGGTCTAAAAGTAAAAGTAATTGTATGCTACAATTTGAAAATTTCCCATGTGTATTTTCTACAACAATGTTGTGTTTTTGTTTGTTTTCAATTTGTAACATATAGGCCAGCACCTCCTTCCCCCCTATAAAATTCTGGACCAAATCTCTCATTCATACCCCTTTAGAAACTCTAAAATTCAGGACCAAATCTCTCATTCATACTCCTTTAGAAAATTTTAAATTCAGGACTAAATTTCTCATTCATACCCCTTTAGTAAATTTCAAATTAGAAAAAGATTTAAAGTTAAGTCTTATAGAGTATGGAATTTAGCAGTTAAATTCTATACTCTATGGGATACGTGCTTTTAACACACGTCGAATTATTTGTTGTTGTGGCAAATAAGAACTACTCAGAGTAGAAAAGTTTCTTTTTGAATTAGCCAATCGAAATCAAATCTCTATTACTGGTTTATATGAACCTTGGGTTCTTGAACTCAAAAAACCAAAAGGGAAATCCTTGTTAAAAAAATAACTCTTGGGAGTGGAAACTAGACAATGTATCATGATTGGGAAATACCAGTAGTATTGCAACATTTTCAGTAGAGGTCACCTGCCCAGGTCAACTGCCGAGTTCTTGTTTTAGAAATCCAGTCTTAAACTTATATTAGCGCGACGCAGGCAAAAAAGGTAATCAGTTCTATAGTTGAGTTTTAGCGTTCATGTGCACCCTTTCATGCTATAGATTATTGAAGTTGTCTTATCCAAAGTTGTATGTAAGTCCGAAATAAAAATTATTGTCTTTAATCATTTTGTCTATGTACTAGGGCATCAGGTACAGTTGCTCTAGTCTTCAGGCACGGTCACAAGGGAATCTATACTGTTTAGGAGACCTGAACATTAGAGAGATGATTCTGTCTCCCAGATTTCTCGTGATCATTCACAGAGTCTTCTTATTCTGTTAATAATTTAGCTCCCATATCTCATACTGATATCAAGCAACCAAGACCTAGAAAAGTCCAAATTACCTAGTAGAAACAATCCTCCCTTAACCTAAACACCCACAAAAATTTTATATAACCGACCCCCCCCCCCGTAACAGTGGCGCAGCCTGGAAAAGAAGACAGTAAAAGGAACTGTAGGTACCTGACACCACGACTGCCTACTAACATAGACAATTATGATTATTTACAAGTTATTTTTGGATTTTTAAGTGTAGCGCAATTTTATTTCTAATTTTGTGTTTTTTTATATACGTATACCCCATTTAAAAATAATCAAAATCATTAATAATTTAAATGAAATATCAATAAAATTTAAAAACTGTTAAAAATTATTCTATACAGCATACCTTCAACAAATCTTAGAAAAGGAACCAAACCAAAGTAAATATGGCGCTGGAACAAGATGAACTATTAAAAGCGCAACAAATTATTGCAACTTCGGTAGAAATTGCAAAATCCTTACCAGAATATGAGGGGATACGGATGTGGATCATTTCAACATATGCTTAGGACAATTTGTGGAAATGACAAAAATTGACTTTAAAGTATTAAAAAACATGCTACTCTTAAGGCTAAAAGGGCAGGCGCTAACATTTTAAAAACAAATTGAAAACACAATAGGCACAGAAGCCACCTCAACAATTAACTCGATAGACTTATTGCAAACGGCCTTTCAGAAAAGATTCATTGACACTAGTTCTCTAAATAAACTAAAACATGGCCTAGTAGCATTTGAACAGACTCAAAACTTAAGGAAATATTTTATTTGTATAAGATTAGAATCGCAACAGAAGCGCGATATGGTCCGGGTGAAGGAGATTTATATGAAAAAATAATACTTAACGCATTTAAACAGGGAACTCAGCCCAAAATTATATTGCCTATTAATAGGCAAAAATGTTGATAACTTAGAACTGGTAGTTCAAGAAGTAGAAAGAGTCGTAGAAATAGATTCAATTGTCCTGCAGCATCAAAAATTATCAATAAATGCAGTAGAAAATAAAACCCCTATAAAATCAAGAGATTCCTCTCCGCGATTTTTCTCCCGAGAATCATCGCCAAAACCCATTCAAACAGCCACACCTCCAAGACAAGTACGTTTTGCCCCCTATAATCAATTGAGAGCACAAACCAATAATGAACCACTAAGGTGCTACACCTGTAACTGGTTAAGCCATATAGCAAGAAATTGTTTTGTAAACAACAATTATCAACCTAATTTTAGGGGAACGAGCAACCGTTTGTCCAGGGGGACAAACTATAGTGGGAACGCCCCCAGAGGTAATCGGGGGAACACCTTTTTAACAAGAGGTAATTACCAAACCCAAAATCCCAATTTCGAACGCAATACGAATCAGTATCGCGGAGGGTATCATGGAAGGACAAATCAACCTAGTAACGGTTGGAATAGAAATACAAGAGGTAGTCATATCATCCGACGGCAACAATATAAAAACTCCACCTCAAATAATAACAATAGGAAGAACGCCTACGGCCAGGTTTCCATTTGATATAGTTTCTTTTGATTTATATGGTACTAGCAGAAGAAACAGGCATAAGCTATTCTCTAGTATTTTAAGCATATACACAAAAGACAATCGAAGAGATTGGCACGTAACCTTACCATATTTAATAAATTAAATTAATACAGCTTACTCCCCAGTTATACTTGATAACCCATTTTATATATTATTCGGACGAGACTTTAGAATCCCGTATAATGAAATTATAGAGTCAACACAATACTATAATTACCCTGAAGATTATAAACAAGAATTTATCAATAGAATGAGAAAAACTTATAAACTTGTGAAACAAGAAATAGAAAAATCAAAAAGGAAACAAGAGGCCAAAAATATGCGAAATGTCAAAGGTGAACTTGATTTTCAAGTAGGGTATTGCGTTTACTCAAAAAATGAAAACAAAGTGGACAGTAAAAAGGTTCTCTGATCGATAGTCCGGACCCTACAGAATAATTAAAAATATGATAATAACGTTACATTTAAACTATTAAAACCAAAAACGGGAAAAATCTATAAAACACATGTTAGTCGCATAAAAAGGGCAGAATTCACAGAAACATGGACCCCGCAACCGTCAACACCGAATACCTTGGAAGATAAAAATGAGCCACCTCAATCTAGACTAAGCGAGCTTAAACCTTTCAATTTTAAACAAGGATATTTTGAAAATAGTAGCGACGAGGAAGAGTTTCAGGAATTTCTAACAATGACCAATATGGTTACTCCCAAGGGTAGCACACGCAAAATGCGAAAACACGATGAAGGCGATTCATCCTCAAGCGAAGATTCGGAAGAATTGGACGATACAATTTCTCCACAAACAAAATTCTTCCCAGATAGAATCTCAACTCCTTACCCCCCAAAACCTTTCCCCGATGATGTGGTAAGCCCCGTTACACCAATCGACAGACCTTTTACGCTATACGATGAATTAAATAAGGCTATACAAACTCATGGTAACGAAGAGCCAGAACAGGTCAATCTTTCCCACAAAAAACATTGGGTAAAGCAATGGATTTAATTAATTATTCGATAAAAACCAGACAAAGTATATTTGAAGCAAACCCCACTACCAGAGAACAGCACTATCACAATATAACAGTGTCAAAAGCAAAACCAAAGGACTGGGTATCTTGGAAGGCAACCATGATGCAATCAATTCCCCGTCCTCCTGAAGATATGGCTTTTAAACAATGGAGGCATCCTAAGAAAACGTTTGAATCCTCCCAAAATTCCCAAGAATCCTTTAACTCCCCCGAGCAAAGAGTTTAACAAGATGAATCAATTAGTAAACCCTCTGCTTCACGAGGAGAAGATTTTTTTGAAGGTCAAGCAGGGTCAACTCAAAAATCTCACACATCTTCCAAAGAAATGAGTACTACTACGAGTACCAGTTCTTCAGAAACAGACAGTGAATCAGACACGGGCAATTTCAAAAGTTCACAAGGAGTAAAGCCACATAGTGCTACTGCCCAAGCCAAAAAGGCACAACTAAAAGGTCAAAAGTCCTTAAAGAAACAATATAAAAAATTCGATTTAATATCGCTAGCAAAACCAAAGAAAAGAGGTGCTGAACCAAAAGAGGAAAAGATAACAACCAAATCAGGCCGAGTAGTCAAAAAGCCAGATAAATTAGATTATTACTAATAATCTATCAGCCAGGGGTAAAATAAAAAAGTCATTTACCGAAAAAATTAAGAAAAAAAATTAATGAATTTTTTTGTCGCTAAGAAACCACTTTGTGATAAAAAAAATCCCCATAGAAAGTACTTTTCAGGAAGTTTGATAAGACTCAGATTGAAAAATTGGCCTGCTTTGTCAAAAAGTGCTCAATATTTTAAGTAAGCTCCAAATAATCTTTTCTAACAAGAATAATCATAAAGGTACAACTGTTTTGTTAACATATCTCACCGTAAGAATAAGTTAACATTAACAAAACTTTAATTATAAAGCTTATTATTATTGCTATAACTTGCGCATACCGAACAAGAAGATTCAGATTTAGCAACTAAAATTGTGACCGAGGTTAGGGGCGGTCACCGTTAATTGGGATATTTTGCTGGACCCATTAGTGGTGACAGTCCAAATCCTTGAAAGCTAATTCTTCGTTATTACAGCCAGTGATAAAGTAAACAAGTGAAAGTAAATTAAAAGTGTCCCAAGGAATAACAAAAAAAATTATTGACTTAATCAAACCCCCCCCCCCGAAGAAAAAAAAGCATTCGACTTAACAAATCCAAATTCCTCTTGGGGCAATAATCGGGAGTTGGTGCTGAGATAGCTTACGAATCTTGCTAAATTCGTATGCTGTTTCTGTGTGGTTTCCCGATTGCTATTTCTTCATTTCTTCAGCCGATATTATACCAACCAATTCTACCCATTGTATACAATACTAGCAAGTTCTTGAACGAACTTAAATAAAAATTCTTATACGCTGTACTTTTCTGCTTAATTCAGCATTTCCAATTTTTCTAAGTTGCTAAATCCTTCTAAATCTAATTGATTACCCCATTTACTACCAAAATATGTCCAAAGAAATTATAGATACGGAATTTATTGCAATAATTTACGCCAAAGAAAATGTTATTTACGCGGCCGCGGTTTTGGTTCAAGATGAAAATGGCAAAGAAGTGTATGCTGAAACGTGGTACCTTAATTACGATCTAACAAAATTTAAACCTCATACTTATAAATTTGGATTAAAATTTGCAAATAATCCAAAATATAGACCCGCTAGAGGGGATTTAAAAATAAAGTACTCAAACAAAAACAAAAAAGGAAAAAATTTAACAAGTCTTCAATTATTGATAAGAAAATTACAACGAAGATTTAATATTCACTACTGGTTTTGCAAGGGTCCCACTCAAACTGACCTCCTTTTAATCGATAAATGTAAACCCCCCAAAATATGTTACAAAATCAAAGAAAACAAAAATTGTACGAAATACGAAGGGGTACACCACCCCTTAGATAAAATCCGACATTGTGCCAAATTAATGTACGATCCAACATCTCAAGAATACGCATTAAGGGAAATAACATTTTCTTAAAGCGAAAAAAATCAGTAGAAGCAAAAAAAGACGCGTACAAAAATAAATTAAAATCAAAAAATTCAAATGATAAAAAGTTTTCATTTTTTAGACGAAACCCCAGAAGGACTTCAGGCTGAAAAGGTAATTACCCATTAGCTAATTAACCTGCTTACATGCATAACTAGTACTAATCAGGAAAAATGCCGCGAAAAAGAACTTTAAGTAATACTGATGCTTTAAGACCGAACCGAAACCAAGCGCCTACGAGACGAGACTTTTGGATTCCAAATAAAACCAAAAGTTTGTCAAATCTCTCAGAAAAAGACCATGAACTAAACAAAATAATCCTTGAATCTGCAATAACAAATGCAATAAGGAACTTGCAATATGATACCTTAAGCTCTTTACTAAGAGTTCCCATCGTTCTTAGCGACGATTTTATTATACCCGGAATGATTATTTTATTATATGGGCTACTTTTCACAAGATGTAATGAGTAAACACTACAATTATAGGCATAAACATGCTTTATACACCTTTGCAGCGCTACTTCTTGCAACACCCCCCAAGAAATAATCCTTAATAGCATCCCTAATTCGTGAAAACTTTTGGCACGTACAAGAAGAACCGGGTTTCAAAATAATTTGGCCTTTGAAGTTTCTGGAATTACTGCTATATTTAGATTACAGAATAGTTGAAAATGAAAAGATACTGTTGGGAATATATGAAAATTATTTATGGTACGGTGCAGAATTTGACCCAATGATAATAAACAATACAATCCATTATATTTATGAAGAACAATATGAAGAATACAAAAATGTAACAATCAAATTCTACATGAATGATGAGAATTTTGGATCAAAAATTTTACCGGATAAGGACATTGTCGTATATGAAAAATTACTGGACTGTGCCAGCCCATTATGATTTCGTAAGCAATTAATTTACAAAATAATTCACAAAGCCCCAAATAAACCAAGTCTAAAAGATCAATGCAAGAAACAAATACGTCAAATTATAAGGAAAAGGGACATTCATCACTCCCTACATAGCGTCCAAATCCCCACGAGTCTAAGGAAATATTTGATGTATATAAAAAATGATCCCAAAATAGGCAACCAAGATTTCCAATTAACATTTACAACCCTCTACCTATTAAAATCAGAAAGTAATCTACCAACCAATGATGGACCAATATTAAGACTCACGGAAGATTATGACATTGACAATCTTGAAACAGTATTTTGGCAAGCTATTTCCACCCCTTTTATGTAATTTCACTAATTTATAGACGAAGACTTAAAAAAACCCATCATACCCCACTCCTAAAAGAACCCGGTGTCAACCAGGTAATCGCTCATTAGCTAATTAACTTGCTTTTATAAATAACATATATTAATAAAAACAATGCCATTAAAAAGAACCATGAGTAATCCGAACCTTACCAGCTTAAAGAGTTTTGGAAGTTTTGACGTAACATACAGGACAGCGAAAACTCCCAAAAGATACCCCAACAACCAAACCTCTTGGATTCCGGATAAAACCAAAAGTTTGCCAAACTTGTTCGGCATTAACCATGGTTTAATTGACAAAGATCTAGAAACTGCCGTTAAGAACGCAACAAGGAATTTACGTTATAAAACCCTCTACCTCCTACTACAAGTTCCTATTGTCCTTAGTAATAACTTAATAACAAAAATTTTATTCATCTTGCTGTACTGTTCCTTTTCACCTAAGATAAGGAGAGAAGACTTCCAATATAAACAGTGACTTGCATCTTAGACTTTTACCACTCTTCTCAACAATACCCCCCCTCCCCAAATATCCCCTAATAGCAACCTTGATTCGCGAAAACTTTTGGAGAATATATAAAGAAAGAGGCTTCATGATCATTTGGCCCTTCAGATTCTTATCAATACTCATAAGAAAAAATAACAACATCATACTAGAAAGACCAAATATACTACACGGCATTTATAAGGATTATAAAACCTATCATTTATCAAGTAATCTGATAAAAAATGGTCAAGAATTCTACCTATACGAAGAGGACTATGGCGAATTAAAGAAAGTAATTATTAACTGGAGTAATACGACGAAAATTTTGCGTCGAAAATAGCACCAGAAATAGATTTTGTCATATATGAAAAATTAATAGACTGTAAAGACCCCTTATATTTCCACAAAACATTAATTTCAAAATGGTTTGTAATGTCTCAAATCAGCAAACCTTAAAAGAGAAATGTAAACGTCTTCTTATACGAAAGACAAATATAAATCATACCTTAAGTAACCTCCGACTCCTTAAGTATCTACAACGATATTTAATGTTCGTTGATGATAATCTCGAAGAAAATAATCAAATATCTCAAGTAAACTTTTGGTCCACTCGCATATCTAAGTCAAAAGAATTCTCAACACCACCAAATGGACCAACTCTTACTTTCCCGAATAATTATAAAATTGACTGTAATACAAGCTTTTAGGCTTCAAAATACTTGATATACTTGATTTAAATCAATTATTAATCACACCGCCAACCCTGTGAAAATCGTTGTCAAAAAATGCTTAAATCCACCTAATTATCATTAAAATAATCCAACTTAATTTTTTTAGAAATTGGACTTATCAAAAAAATCTGGAATAATGAAAGAACCTCCACCAAATTATTTTCTCGCCATTCAAATAAAGAAAGCTCAAATAAGGACTAAAGCTTCAGAATTACAAAATCATATGATTGAAAAAGATCCCAGCCTGACAAAGGCCATAATCAAACACAGTTCCTTCCATCTTACATTAAAAGTCTTACACCTAAAAAATAATGGCGAAGTTGAACTCACAAAGAATGCTTTCGTAAGGGCCATGGAAAGTTTTCAACAAAAATTTACAAGTAACCAACTACATCTTGATTTTTAAGGCATCGGAGAATTTTATGAACAAATTCTATACGCGAATTTGAATAATGAGAATATAGTTAAAGCTCGCTTAGGCCCAGTTTTAGAAGAAATTACTAAAGAAATTGGCAAAAGCAGCATACAGTTCGCAAATCAGGAGAGCTGGAAGCCACATTTAACGTTAGTAAACCTAAGAAAAGTCCCCAAGCTAAAGAAAGAGGCGAGAAAACTTCACCCCTCCTTAACATCTGATTTTAAAAATATGAGATTTGGAGGCGAGTTAGTACAAGGGGTACTATGTTCTATGAATAGACCGAAAAGCAGAGAGAATTATTATGATATAATATCAGAGGTTAGATTCGAACAAAAAAAACCCTAAACGAATCTAAATTTGGAAAACAAACGAACATTTCAGGAAATAAACAGAAAAAAACATTTTTAAGGTAATAATTTTGAAAATAAATACGCTTGCCGACACTAACACTACTAAATTAATCGCTTCTTAAAGATTAGACGACATACCGCTAACTGTCCCAATGAGAAAGTCTCAATTAGGCGAGAACCAATTGCGGTGCAAAAATGCGCCGCAATGCGCTGCGCTATGCCCCGTAAAAGGGAAAACTTAATGGGAAAATACTTAATGCGCCGCAATGCGCTGCGCTAGTTGCCGCAAAGGGCAAAACTTAGATGCGCTGCACAAAAAATAAATAAATTCGTATTTACCAAAATACACCATGCGCTGAATAAAGCAATGCATATAGGAATAAAATAACTTAAATTCTTTTTTAACCTAAAAGAATTAACACAATAATATTTCTAGACAATCCTCAGTCAAATCCCACGCTAAACAGGTAACTTTAAGCTTATATCCTGCTTTGAATAAAAAAACAACTAACAAAATGCAGTTGAGGAAAACCGTGAGTAACCCAAATTTTACAAATACTGAACCAGAATTAAACCCCCAAAACCGCTTAAAACCTGGGTCTGCTGAAGAAAACCTGAGCTTACCCAATTTGTGGAGATTCAATTATGAATTTAATGAACTGATTTTGGAAAACTTTGTCAGAAACGCAGTAAGAAATCTGAATTACGAATAATTGTCTTTATATTTAACAATCAACGTCGTTATTAAAAGTAATTTAATAAGAGAATTAATGAACATACTATTATATTGTCGATTTTCACGTGCAGTGATAAGGAAAGGCTATCAATACATACGAAAATTTCCCTCGGCCGCTTTTGAGGCAATACTTAATGAGGTCACCATATATGCAGAAAAAAAAATACGTACGGCTATGCAAAGATTAAATATTAATTACACCCTAGAAAGTCTTCAGATACCAAAATGTCTGGTGAACTATCTAATGTATACTAAAGATAATATCTTTTAATTTATTAAAATCAGAATTTGACGAAATTGCCGGGGAAGGCCCGATTTCCAATATAACCAAAAGACAAGGGGTCGGAAACAGTGCTGTCACTTACTTGAAGTACTTTTACTTGAAGTACTACTTAAGTAAAATTTTCCATTACTTGTACTTGTACTTAAGTAAAAACTCTAGGGTGTACTTATTACTTGATACTTAAGTAAGATTACGAAATACTTATTACTTAAGATACTTTTAATGTACTTGTTTTTCAAATACTTTACCTTTGAAACGAAAAGTTTGTGCGTGTGCGCTTCGGCAATGTACAAGAAAACATCACCTTTAGATTTAGAGCAAACTCAGATATAGCTTTTGTGTGTCTGTGCTTTGGCAATATACAAGAAAACATCACCCTTTAGATTTAGAGTAAACTCAGATATACCTCCATGCCCTATTTTTGGATATGAAATAAGGTATTTTTTCTTGACAAAAAAAATTATAGTATTATTAACACTTGGTTTAATTTTTGTTTAAAAGTTATATAACAAAGAAAATTGAAATTATTTCCCAGTTCACTGGTCGACAGTGAGCTAAAATCCCTTGTTTTGTGCTAAATGTTGCATATTATAGTCCATTTGGTCTTATATTTCTAAAACATTAGTGTTTAAGTTTTGTCATCTCCTCAACTGAACCAGATTTCTACCATTTCATCATCTTCAGGACCATATTATTGGTAAAACTACTGAAGCTATGAATCTTTGCCCATCTAAATGTTGTCTGCAATAAACAAGTCTAGGTTATTCTAGCAGGATCCAATGTAGTAGTATTTTGTCAATTTCGTTTCAGCAAATTCAGGTATTCAGACCAATCTGACTTCAGATTTGTCACTCCATTTATAAGTTATAGGCCCTACTAAATTAAAGGAAAACTCAACTTTCTTAAGACTTGAAACCCTCTCCCTCTCGCCCTATTTGAGATGGGGTTTGTGATACCGGAACTTAATACCGGTCTAATTTAGATTCGGATCCATTACTCCATTTGCAAGTTATACTAAATTAAACAGAAAACTTAAAATTTTCAGGAATTAAAACCCATTCCCCCTTGTTATATTCAAGCTAGGGTCATTATCTCAAAACTTGATATGTGCCATGGTCTTAGGCCTCTTTAGTTTAATTTTCATTCAGATCCATCACTCCATTCGCAAGTTCCTCTGAATTAAATGAAAAACTGTTTTTAGCAGGTAAAGCCCCCTCTCCCCTCTTTTATTTGAGCTAGGGTCTTCATCTTTCAACTTGATGTGTCTCATGATCCTTGGCACAAAATCTGGCCATCAAAATTTTCATCCAAATCCAACCAACGTTTCTCCCCCTATACGTGATTACACAGATGGACGGACAGACAAACAGACGGACGGACGGATTTTACAACGTCTTAGGTAGCCATGTTGGCTAATTGGATCCAAAACAAGGAAAATAATGGCATATCATCATGCAGGTATTGTCACCTATTTGGACAGTGGAAAATATCCACCAAGATGGGTTCTTGAGATCTGTCTGTCTGTCCGCCCGTCTGTGCAATCGAGTATAGCTGATTTGTATTTGTCCACCCGTCTGTGCAATCGAGTATAGCTGATTTGTATTGAAATTGAACTATTTGGATTAAAATTGAGCTTAATTAGGGCGATGGGGCTTTAAGTGTTAAAAAACATTCGAGTTTTTCATTTAATTCACTGTAACTTGCATATGGAGATGAATTTCGATGAAAATTGAATAAAGATGCCTAAGAGTATGATATGCATTGAGTTCTGGGATGGAGACCCAAGCTTAATTAAAAGTTGAGTTTTTCACTTAATTCAGTGTAGCTTGCGAGAGATTGATGGATCTCAGTGAATATTGAACCAAAGGTACCTAAGACCATGACAGGCATCAAGTTTTGACATGAAAACCATAGCTCAAATAGAACGAGGGAGAGAGGGTTTAAGTGCTGAAAAAAGTCAAGCTTTTGGTTTAATTTTGTATAACTTGCGAATGGAGCAACGGATCCAAATGAAAGCTAGATTAAAGATGACTAGGATCAGGGCTCATATCGAGCTCTGATATCACAAGCCATATCTAAAATAGGGTGAGGGGGAGGGGGTTTCAAGCTTTAAGTCGAGTTTTCCTTCGGTTTAGTAGGGCCTATAACTACTTCCACCCATGGCTTGCTCAAAGCTGGAAATAACCCTTTTCCAAAATAAGTCATACTGAAGCCAACCTTCAACCAAATATTCCGTCCCCAAAGAAAATTTACTTTGTGTGGCACTTGGTATTTACCAAGTGACATGCAGTGATCGCAAATTCTGTAGTTCTGTCGGTATGTCAGTTCCAGTCTTGCTATGCTGATTTGGCAGGCGTATCAGGGACCAGACCAAATTAAATTTGAAATAGTTGTTTCCCCGATTCGATCATTTGGGGGGGGTGTGGGAGTGGGAGGACGGTTAATTTGGAAAAATTACATCGGATCTTAATTAAATTTGATATTTAGATGGATATCATGTCTCAGAACTCTTACTTTAAATTCCGACCGGATCAGGTGACATTGGAGGGGGAAACCTAAAATCTTGGAAAATGCTTAGAGTGGACAGATCGGGATGAAACTTAGTGGAAAAAATAAGAACAAGTCCTAGATACGTGATTGGCATAAAAAGAACGAATTCAATCTCTTTTGGGGAGTTGGGGGGAGGGTTAATTCTGAAAAATTAGAAAAAATTAGATATTTTTAGCTTACGAAGAAGTGATCGGATCTTGAATTTCATCAGATGAAATTTCATATTAGAAGGACCTCGTTACTCAGATCTCATGTTTTAAATCCCGGACGGATCCAGTGTCATTGGGGGGATTTGGGGGCAGAAATCTTGGAAAACGGTTAAATTGGAGTGATCAGGATGAAAATTGGTGGGAAGAATAAGCACAAGTCCTAGATACGTGATTGACATAACCGAAATGGATTTGCTCTCTTTGGGGGAGTTGGAGGGGGTGTTAATTCGGAAACATTAAAAAAATTAAAGTATTTTTAACTTAAGAGCAGGTGACCGTTCGTGAGGTATTTTTAAATTTGATGTTAAGAAGGAACTGATGTCTCAGGTCTCTTATTTTAAACCCCGACCAGTTCTGGTGACATTGGGGGAGAGTTGGAGGGGAAAACCGGAAGTCTTCGAAAACGCTTAGAGTGGAGAGATCGGGATGAAACTTGATTGGTAGAATAAGCAAATGTCGTATATACATGATTGACGAAACCAGAGTGGATCCACTCTCTTTGGGAAAGTTAGGGGCTCCAGTGCTTTGGCCAGTTCAGTACTTCTGGACGTGCTAAGACAATAAAATTTGTAGGCGTGTCAGGGATCTGCACAAATTAACTTGATAAAGTTGATTTCCCCGATTCAACAATCTGGGGAGGGGGACTGAAAGGAGAGAAAAAAAATTAGAAAAATGAGGTATTTTTAACTTGCGAGTGGGTGATTGGATCTTAATAAGTTTTGATATTTAAAAGGACCTTGTGTCTCAGAGCTCTTATTTTAAATGCGACCAGCATTAAGCCTCTGATCTTTCTTTCAAATTAATCTATTGATTCTTATAATTTTGCTAGAGCTCATGCCAAATGAGCTCTTATCTCTTATTTTATTCCTTTTTTCTCAAAAGATTTTCGACTTAGTCTCATGGTTTTTGCCACTTCATGGTGTGAAAACTGCGGCTAGAAATAGATAGGTTGCAACTTCTGCCGTAATGTCTTCTAGTGTATTTAAATGTGTGCTTGCATCGTTCCTGCGTCCCCTTAAAAGTTCTGTTTCTTACGGTAATATGGGTTTGTCTTCTGTTGCATATGCAGACGACGTTTTTCTTGTTGCCCGGACTCGCCGTGGATTTCTTTACAATTTTACTATATTAACCAATGAACTATCTAAGATTGGACCGTCAGTTAATGCGTCTAAATGCGAGTGTATTTGTTTTAATAGCCCTTATGTGGTCGCTCAATTCGTTGCTGGGACTGCAATTCTGCCATGTTCTTCTTTAGTTAGTTGGCTTGGTCTTTGTTTTGGTTCAGCCTTTCCACTACCTTTTCATCCCTAGTGAATCAAGCCGTGAAAAACCTACGCGTCGCTTACGGAAAATATCCCCAAACAAAAGCTGTCACAACCGCAACGGTTTGTGCATGATTTATAACGCTTATTGCGCCCCTGTGCTTTTGTTTTTGTCAGGCGTGGCTCATCGGTTTCGTAAGAAAAATCCTCATACTCTACGTGCGGCTTATTTCAGATATTGCAAATTCCTCCTCCGGCTTAACAGATGGCACCAAAACAGAAAAATTCTTCGATTTGGTTTAATAGATGTACCTTCTCGGATTCGGTCTTCCAGTGATAATTTATGTAAAAACACTATCTACTATATATATATATATATATATATATATAATAAATACTTGAAGTAGTACTTGAAGTAATACTTAAGTACAATTTTGGCAAGTACTTGATATTTGATATTTAAGTAAGAATTTGGAAAGTACTTGTTACTTGATATTTAAGTAAAAAAAACAATGAGTACTTAATACTTGATACTTAAGTAAAAATTTGGAGTACTTGTTGCAGCACTGGTCGGAAATCCAGACACTTAGAAACTAACACTTTTTAGCGTTAACTATAAATGCTTGAAAAAAAAATCCATATATACACATGTATGTATGCGCATGTATACACATGTATGCTTGTGCATGTATGTAACCCATAATTGAATTTTGAACATATTCAAGGAAGCCAAATAAACTACTAATTTTTAACTTAACCAAATGCTAATGAAGATTTAATGACAAACCTTTCTCTCACTCAACCACAAAAACGATTTTATTTTGAGTTCCAGGCTATACTAAATAACTATGTTTCCAAATTTTAATCAAGCACCTTTAAGAAGAGTAACGTGAAAAAAAAACTATTTTAAACTGAAATAAAATTCTTTAAGTAGTATGCAACTTATGGCAATTACCACTTTCCTACCCCATATTTTTTTTATTATTATTTTATTAAACAGCAAAATAATTTTCCGTAAAATTTGCTAATGTCTATTCATCTCGCCCTAAGCCCTTTTGTATTAGCGAGTAATGAAGAAATAATAGGTCTTACAGTAATTTTATACCAGACCTAAAACAAAATTTAAATATTGTCACTAATAAATTATTATTAAATATGAAGTTGATCCTTTAATTTGTAGACAATGTACCTATTAACATACTCATTGTTACATATTAACATACTTAATGCTACACCCTTAAAATATTATTGTTTTATTTTCTAATTTTTTTAATTTTTCGAAATTAGTTTTGTTTGACAAAATATTTGTCTTGTTGATTACCTGAAGTCACTAAAAAGACGGTCACGTCCTTTTTTCAGCTTTAATTGATATTTGTAAATCAACTATATTTATAAAGTTACTATTTGTTAATAATTAAAACTATTAGGTTATTAGCCCTTTAGATTACTCTATCATGGACAAGCCTATCACAGGGGCTTATTATTCATGTTAATCATAATCTGTGTTCACAACTTTTACGCTTAAGATGGCATTTAGAACATGCACTTATGTTCAGCAATTCAAATGGTATTTAATTAATCTCATCGTTACGTAATTCGATTTTTTTTAAATATTTATTCAAAGAATAATTTATCAAACATTAATTACAGATAAGAAATGATGATCTTAACATTTTTGATGACCATATGTATATATGCCTATACACAAGACGTCGTAAAACATGGAATAATATTCAAACATTAAAATTCACTTCTAACTAGTAACAACGCATGGAAAATATTTATGAAGCTGGACCCTACACCATTCGAAACGCTGTTCCAACAAGCTATAAGACCGGAGAAAAATACATATGACCTGAAAGAATCAATTTTTCAATTCCTATGATCTGACAAGGGGCTACAAGCCAGCAAAAGCACCCAGAAGGAAAAAAAGATACACCATCCCCTACTTATCCCAAACTCGAAACAAAAAAAATAGTTGATGATTTCGATGCAAAAATGGGCGAAATTGATAAAGCTATAGGACTCGGAAAAGCCATAGAAAAGAGAAAAAACGATCAATTAATAAATACCAAGACCCAGATACCAATAAAGAGACCCAAAATATAATCAAACCAATTAAGACCCAACTTGGACAAAGCAAATTTTATGATGGATAATATGCATTATGAAACGAATTGCCTACAGTGTGGGATTTCTTAAAAGAACTATGGAATAGACCAAAATCAGCTAAAAGGGCTGAAAAGAAACAAATACAAGAAAAGATAAATCTCTCTGAAATAAGGCCAACAGAAGTTGAAACAAAAGATGTAAACACACAAGAAATCGCTGAAAAATCGCAAGAAACAACTGAAACCCAAACAACTAAAATTGTATCTGACCTTGTAACACGAACAAATAAAATACCAGAAACAATAAAGGGTATAGAAAACCTAGAAGTAACATCAAATTCTACCAATGGTAATAGCAAACCGAAATATAAGTTCAAATGTCAACACTTCTGTAGAATAATAAACATCACAACAGAAACGACAAAAACCAACACAACCTCCCGTATTCCACATCATACTACCAATAATAATATCGAGGTAACCACTAACAAAGTACTGGAAACCTCAAAATGTACATCAAAGAAATATGAAACGACCACCTTCTGGGAATCCAATACTCAAAACGAAGAAACAACAGCCGAAACTGAATATACCCCAACAACAGAAGGGAAAGAAACATTCCTCACATCAACCCCCACGACTACTGTCCCACAACTAATAGAATTAGACACCTTGATATCAGAAATCATTACAGAAACTATCCCTAGCGTATTGACACCAAATAGCAATAATGAAATCTTAATAACAGCGAGGCAACCATTCAGATCCACTAGTTGGATATGGACTTCTACGAGAAGAAGGAAGAATACAAGTTAATGGCAAATCCCTTTTGTTGACGCTGACTATGGTAGAACTCAATGTATGGATGGAGACAAAAAATGCCAAGATTATTATCACAGGAGAGAATGTTGGACTATAGACGGTAAAAAAACTTACGCACGACTGGCCATGGCTGACGAACCAGCTAAGAATGAATTAGAACTCCTCCCGGAATTAACCATAGAAAATGCTCATAAAATATCAACTCATCAGGCTTTCCTTATATTGTACAGACAAAGGCTGGAAGGGTTATTTGAACTTTTCAATGCAGAAATACAAAAGCTTAAACAAAGCACAACACGTATATTTGAAGCAATTTTCCGTAAGAGTAAATATAAAAGATCAACAAGTTTAATCCCAATAGTTGGGGAACTTGCTTCTCGCCTGTTCGGTTTGTCCACCGAAGAAGATTTGAATACATTAAGACATAATGTTAAAAGACTAAACACAGCCATGAATACAACATTACATGTACAAAAAATACAAGCAAGTATAGCCAACTATCAAAACGATAAAATTGAGGCAATATCCAAAAAAATCTCAAGAACGGTCAACACAATGAACTATTTAAAAAATGAAGTCGATAGAGTAATCTCTGATTTCAGTCTAACGATGGTGTCACTAGACATTGTTATTATGTCATTGTTGAACTTAGCTACCGATGTCAGTAAATTTGAATTCGCATTATTTGAATTCACAGGAGGATCCCTTTCTTATGACTTAGTAGATCTCTCAGACCTAAAGAACATTCTAAGCGAGATAAAAACTCACTTAACATTTGGTCTCCATTTACCAGTAGAACCGGAAGTAGCTAACTTGTTCTTATATTATACCAAACTAAAGGTGCATATCACCGAAATTAATGAACAACTTTTTGCAGTAGTCACAATTCCATTAATTAATCAACAATCCATATATGACCTATACAAAATATCTACCTTCCCCATTAACATAAAAGAGACAAACTCCTTCATGAGCATCATCCCAGAAGCAGAATATATGTTAATAGATCAAGACAGGAGAAAATACGCACTAGCAAATGCCCAAGAATTAAAGGAATGCGTGTCATTTAAAAATTTATTCTGCCAACTAACACCACTTATATATAACGTAAAAGTAGGATCATGGATGCTAGATCTGTTCCTGAAGGAATCAAAGCAACAAAATATTCCTGACTCATGTGAAGCCCTAATAGGAAGCACCAAAAGAGAAACGTTCATTAATTTACGGAACGATTTATGGTTATTTACAGTACCTAGAAAGACGGTAGGAACTCTATCCTGCTACAACAATACGGAAAAATTGACCCCAGTTATCGAACCGAAATATTGTTACAAGACGTTGGAACTATTACAATCAAACAAGGTTGCAGACTTGTAAATAAAGAAACAACGGTGCAAACACCTCTAATCACAACCAGCACTAACGTCATGAGCCCAAAAATAATAAACTTTCAAGAAATAAACTTGTCTTTCACAATTTTGAATATAAACAACGAGGAATCTAAAACATCCATATGGCCAAAAATAGAAAAGATTAAAGGTACAATGCAATTAACAAAAATAAAAGAAGCATTAGATTTGCAAATACCCTTATTCACTGACGAAGACCAAAGGTTAAAATACGTGGAGAGTCAATATGGATTGTTCTCACCCAATTCATGGTACAATATTATAATCACTATATTTATGGTATTTCTTATTTCACTATCAATAAGAGCTCTACTAACAGTAAACTATGAAAAACTCTTGAAGCGAAGAAGGAAAAATAATGATATAATTGAGGCACATGAGATGCATCAATTAAACCCTACTGCTCCTGATGATATTCAGGCTATTATAACAGGGAGGATATAATAATACAGGAAAATTGAGAAGTCTTTTCCTGTACGTTCACATTTCCTTTCCTGACTGTAAGAAATATTGTTGATGTATAACAGCTAAAAGGCTATGATGCAATATGCTGAATTTCTTTTTGGCGTATGCATCAAAAATATTAAACTTTTGGCAGAAAATCTAATGCAAATTTAGACCTCCAACAAGTACGGAAAATTCGTTCCTTTTTATAGATGTGCAAGAGAATTAAGGAGGTCGTCTCTTGTTATTTTAATACTCTTTTCCAAAATACAAATATTCCAAGGCATTGTGGTTGAAAGGCTATGATGCAAAATTGTATTACTTTTCGACAAATCGTTCATTGGAAAATCAGAAAATTGGAGGAAATTATGATCCAGAGTAAATAAAGACCTCTATGTAACCTTATATTTAACCACCCCCTTTTGAACAGTGCTTTTATATTTACATGTCACCATAATGATATAGTGTTAGAGTAATACACATAAGAATATTCTTATTTGCTATAAAACCTTATATACCTAACGTTATTTCTGATGTACCTAAAGAATTATCATACTTTCGATTACCCTTCAATTTATAAATAATATTAATGCTATACAATTTTCATGTTATAATAATGCTTCTCAGTTACGTATCGTTAGTATTATTTTATATGTTAACAACATGATTCTGATTGGAAATTTCTATTACAGAACTTGGCATACTCTAACATTGGCCGACGATACGTCATGGTCAGAAATTGAAAAACACCTATCATGATTCATCAACCGCCGAAAGATGCCCAAATCACACATCTGATTCGACCCAACAGCTATCAACCAGATAAGTCACCTCTAAAGCGCCTGCTGCTGTCCCGAGACCCTCCCTATTGTTCCAACTGAACTATGTAGACCTGACAAGACACAATATTAAGATAAGAAGGTACACTCACCACTCAATCTCGAAGAAACAAACAAGATCCACAACAATCAATGGATCACCTACATCAAGATACGTTATCAACAACACGGACGTCGATGAATATCAGAAGATTACAACATAAGTCCTAATTTTGTAATTTGTGTACCAAGAAATATCTTAAGAGTTACCTTAGTTCATTGACTAATAAAACAATTAACAAACGCTTAAAAACAATTCAAATACAGAAGAGAGCGGGACCGGAAGAGCCGTAGTACCAGCAGTACTTTTGCACTTAAACTGTTGGGGATAGGTGTTCCGGGTCCTGCGCTTCCCATTAAGTAGAAGCGTAAAAACAAGACAGACTTAACAATTGCTAAAGTTTTATGCAATAAAAATACTTTGAGGTGATAAATTGGAAAATGACATTATATCAGTTCAATTAGTGAATTGGGGGAGGACACGAGAATTATGAATAGGTGTGAGAATAATATTCCAAAAATAAGTGACAAACAATTACAGATAGTGCCATTAGTGAATACAAAATTTAAATTCATAAGTTCCAGTGGTGATTTTATTATGTATTTTTTATATATTTTTTATATTTTATTGTTAAAATACTTAGGATCAATTGAGAATTAAATATAATAAGTAAAATTAATTATAATATATAAAACCAAACAATTGGAACCAGGTATTAATTTGTAAACACAGTGATGTCAAGTGATGTTTTTATATAATTGTAATAAGTGCAAGGTTAAAGGTCCATATAAGGTGTAGGGACATATATCTATAAAATTTTGAATAATCATTATAAGTTTAAGGAATTATAATAATTTTTTTTTAATAGACAATAAAAATCAAAGAATGCAATGTTTAAAGAAAGGGATTACTCTGATTGATGAGGACATCAATCTACAACGGGAAAGGGGATATGTAACATATAGGCCAGCACCTCCCCCCCCTATAAAATTCAAGACGAAATTTCTCATTCATACCCCTTTACAAACTCTAAAATTCAGGACCAAATCTCTCATTCATACCCCTTTAGAAACTTTTAAATTCAGGACTAAATTTCTCATTCATACCCCTTTAGTAAATTTCAAATTAGAAAGATTTAAAGTTAAGTCTTATAGGGTATGGAATTTAGCAGTTAAGTTCAATACTCTATGGGATACGTGCTTTTAACACACGTCGAATTATTTGTTGTTGTGGCAAATAAAATTACTCAGAGTAAAAAAGTTTCTTTTTGAATTAGCCAATCAAAATCCAATCTCTATTACTGGTTTATATGAACCTTGGTTTTTTTAACTCAAAAAACCAAAAGGAAAATCCTTTTTACAATAATAACTCTTGGGAGTGGAAACTAGACAATGTATCATGATTGGGAAATACCAATAGTATTGCAACATTTTCAGTAGAGGTCACCTACTGAACGCAGGCAAAACAGGAAATAAGTTCGATAGTTGAGTTTTAGCGTTCATGTGCACCCTTTCATGCTATATATTATTGAAGTTGTCTTATCCAAAGTTGTATGTAAGTACGAAATAAAAATTATTGTCTTTAATCGTTTTGTCTATGTGCTAGGGCATCAGGTATGGTTCCTCTAGTCTTCAGGCACGGTCCCAAGGGAATCTATACTGTTTAGGAGACCTGAACATCAGAGAGATGATTCTGTCTCCCAGATTTCTGGTGATCATTCACAGAGTCTTCTTATTCTGTTAGCAATTTAGTTCCCATGTCTCATACTGATATTAAGCAGCCAAGACCTAGAAAAGTCCTAATTACCTCGTAGCAACAATCCTCCCTTAACCCAACACCCACATAAATTTTATATAACCACCCCCCCCCCCCTCCGTAACAAATTTTGAGAAGACTGGTGGAGGGAAGCTTTATTCTAACAACAGAATAGTCTACGCTTTAAAATGGTGACACTCGAACTTAACTGGGGCTTCATATTTTTCAGCACATAAGAACACAATTTCCCTGTCGCACGGATACCTGTTGGGAAAGTCTGTGAAGATTTTCCCATAAAGAGCCATAGACCAACAAGGGAAGTTCTTAAAAAGTATTAAAATTGTTCCTTTGCACTTCGCTTGAGTTCAAATTATTTCTTTTATTGACTGATTTGCAAGCCGCATTTTGTTTAGCAGTTTAATTAACACAGTAAAGGTGTGTTACATAGCCGAGTAAATGTCTGTTTTTTTTAACTGGCTAATTGTGAGCATCTATATTGGCAATATAATTAATTTTGCTACTTTCATCAGAAGCGTACGACCCTGAGATGCAAGACAGAGAATTTCAATTTTTGAAGCGGCAAATAACCTCCTTTTACCCACCGCTTCCCTCAAGCAATAGAAAAAGGAAAAACACATCTTTTTCCTAATATTCGTTCCCTTTCTTACTAAAAAAAAAGTCGGGAAGGGCTTAAACACAAATTTTCTAAATACAGGAATTGAAAAAGTAAAAGCTTGAAGAGAAGAGGTAAATAAATACAAAATTTTGAAAAACAAACAGCTTTAACACATTAGAAATCATTTGAATACTTTTTTTTCTTTATTCCCGTCTAAATTTGATTATTAGTGTCTTTGGTACTTTAATATCTTTGAACAATAAAAAGAAAACAATCAAAAGAAGCGCAATAGCGCTGCCTAAGTAAAGAATGATGTTGGCATAATGTATTTTTCTTTTTTTTGTTTTAGACTACGGAACTTGGTATAAAAGGAGTTTTTATGGAAACTTCAAAAAGAGCTCAATCAATTTGAAATTGACAGGGCTGGTGCTCTTTGTAAGTCTAAAGTGATGGAGGGAGGGCATATAGCCCCCCCCACACGTTCATCATTTCCCCAAACACATCCAATCAAAAATTTTAAATGGCTATTTCGTTCAGCGTAGTTGAAAGGTCATGAAATTATGTCTTTTGAATGAAAAACTCTTCCCCCCACAACCATCGGGGCGAGGGTTGTAAGTTATGCCCTATGGGCATAAAAGGTTTTTATAGAAGGTGTGGTATAAACTTTGGAGGGGGCTCAATGGATTGATAATCAGAAATTCTATTGCCAAATTTAAGAATCAAAGTGATCAAAGATCAGCTTTCTCTCCCCCACCCCTCCACACACACAAACATCGTGTTTTTCCCAAATGTATCATGTAGAAATTTTGAAATTTTTATTTCGTTCAGAATAGTCCAAAGGTCATATGACAAGGCTTTTGGGGTTGAAACAAACCCCCAGAGCCTGGGGGCTAAGCTTGAAATTTATGCCCCTAGGGCATTTAAGGTTTTTTTGAAGGGATGGTTGTATAAGCTTTAGAGGAGGCTCATTTGGTAGAAAATTGGAAGGTGTGGTTCCCTTAAGGGTCAAAATTTATAGAGGGTAACTAGTCCCCCCCTCGGCAACCGCTTTTCACCAAACGCACATTGTAATTGTTAGACAGGCACTTTGTCCAAAATAGACCAAAAAATATATAACAATGCCTTCAGTGACCCCAAGAGCCCCGGGGCAAGGTTTTTAAGTTATGTCCTGGGGTAACATAAGGTTTAGTATGGAATGGGTTGTCATAAATACATGATATTGGTCTCATTTCATTTGTATATAAAAGTCATAGTGCCCCCTTTTAAGAGTCGAAATAATTTGAGAGCAACCAGCTCCCCCCCCCCGAAAAAAGCAATCCAAACAAAATTATTGAATAGCAATTTTGGTCAGAGTGGTTGAAGTGCATGTAAATTATGTCTTTGAGGAATCCCCTCCTCCTAGCCTTGGGGCAAAGGTCTGTAAGTTATGCTCTGGGGTATATAAGGCTCCTAGAGAAAGGGTAGTCGTATATACTTTTAACGAGGCTTATTTGATTGGTAATCAGAAGTTCTAGTGCCCTTTTTGACGGTCAAAGGGATCATAGGGTAGCTACCACCCTCCCTACCGCTTCCCCAAAACTTGTGTCGTGTTATTTCGAAACATATTCAAAAAAAAATTTGAGGTAGCCATATTATTCAAAATAGTCTAAAGATTATATAGCAAGGCTTTTGGAGTAAATACGGACCCCCAAGATCTGGGGTAAGGGTTGTATTTATGGAAGGAATGGCTGTACAAACTCTAGAGATTGCTCATTTGGTTGAAAATTGGAAGTACAAATACTACTGCTGTGACTACTATTACAACTATAACTAAGGTTACGAAGGTGAAACTTTCAGAGGAGATTTAGGGGGAAGGCAAACTAAATCGCAACCCGTCATCTGTATGTAGGTTGTCAAAAGGGTATATGAGCAATATCAATAACAGTTTTGTGTGTGAAATTGAAACTTACAAGGCTTGTTTTGGGGGATGTTGATGAAATAACCAAAAGACTATATTGGTATCATAATGCTACTGCTTCTACTCCTAGAAAAACTAGTACTGCTACTATTGTTATTGCTTCTACTGAAGATAAGACTACTAATATTAATTATGCTGCTACTACTATGACTGCTGGTGCTATTACTATTCCTACTAAAGCTAATGGTATTAAGGCGAAAATTCTAGGATATATTGAAATTGTATTGAACAAATTCGAAACACACTGTCCCCAAATAGGTTGCCAAGAAGACGTATCAACAATTTTTCAGAAACGGTCGATGAGTTGAAATTTTAGAATAAGTTGAATTTTCGATCCTATTTTGAAGGAGACATTGAAAAAAACAACCAAAGATGCTCTGTGCATACTGCTACTAATGCTACTACTACTGTTACAACTATTGGCACTACACAAGCTAAGGGTATCAAGGTGAAGCTTTCAAGATATATTTAGGCGGATGTTAAACTAAATCAAAACGAACTATGATTACAAAGATGGTCAAAAGGGTGACAAAGCAAAATCACAATAATGGATTAGGGTAAGTAATAGAAAGACCTCTCAGGGTAAGAAATGGTGGATTTCGAACTAGTCAGAAGACACTATGTACATACTTTTAATACTACTTCTTCTGTTACTGTACCTAATGACACTAAAGGCATTAAGTTGAAACTTTTAGGGAACGTTTGGGACTAATTTCAATTAAACAAAGAAAAACTATATGCATGCAGGTATTAAAAAGCCATATAAGCCATATCATTGGCAGCGCTACTCTATCATAGCTAGTAATGTTAATTATATTTTAAAGGAGCTAATTTGATAGAAAATTAAAAGTTTTAGTTGTTTTTTTTTTAAGAGTCAAAAGGGATTAGAGGGAAATTAGCCCTCCTCTAAACAAAAAATTTAGTATTTTCAAAAAATGGAAAAACAAACAATATAAATTATCTGCAGAAAAATAGGGACTGCAATTATGAAATACGGAAAACTTTCAGAGATTTGCAAATTTGGCTCATAATTTTTCAAAAACTTCCAATCAAAATATTTAGACAACAGTTATGTTCAGCATAGCCGAACGGTCTTGCAAATACCAATTATATCTCTAGGGTTATTGGGTAGGTCAACCCCCCACAATTGTGTACTTTGTCCAGTAAGCTTAAAAAATAAATGTAGCTTAAAAATTAAATCAAAACGCACCGTATGTTTACTGGTTGCCAATAAGACATCTCAGCAATATCCCAAGATTAACTGAGGATACTCAAGTCTGAATTCATATACTTTTATCCCTATCTCATATTTTAAAATGTAACAAAATCAAAAGTGTTAAGTGTATCCAAGATGTCAACGAGCAAGGATTAAATCAAAACGCACCATATGTCTACTGAATTCCAATAAGACATCTCAGCAATATCCTAAGATTAACTGAGGATATCAAGTTCAAATTTATATACTTTTATTCCTACTTCATATTTTAAAATTTAACAAAATCAAAAGTGTGTAAGGGTATCCAAGGTGTCAACGAGCAGGGATTAAATGAAAAGGCACCGTGTGTCTACTGGTTACCAATAAGACATCTCAGCAGTATCCCAAGATTAACTGAGGATATTAAGTGCAAATTCGCATACTTTTATTCCTACTTCGTATTTTAAATTGTAACGAAATTCAAAGTGTGTCAGTGGATCCAAGCTGTCAACGAGCATAGATTAAATCAAAACATAACATGTGTCTACTGATTTCCAATAAGACATCTCAGCAATATCCCAAGATTAACTGAGAATATTAAGTTCCAGTTTATATACTTTTATTTCTACCTCATGTTTTAAGATATAACAAAATTAAATTTGGGGGGGGACCATCGGTTGGTGCTACTTTCTGATATCCTGAGGTCTTCGAAGCCTGGAACCATATGCAAAATGGTAAGATATGTGGAAAAGGCGGGAGAGGCTCTGTCGAGCTCAAGTGAATGAAATTAAATATTGTTTTATATTGAGTGTGTGTTCCATGCATTGTTGTATCCTTAAACCATGTTGTGTATGGCCGTAGGGTTCAAATAAACTTTTCATTTTTTTTTCTTTCTATTTTAAAATTTAACAAAATCAAAAGTGTACAAGGGTATCCAAGCTGTCAACGAGCGAGGATTAAATTAAAACACACCGTGCGTCTACTGAATGCCAATAAGCCATCTCAGTGAAATCCCAAGATTAAATGAGGATATTGAGTTCAAATTCATATACTTTTATTCCTACCTCACGTATTAAAATGTAATGAAATTAAAAGTGTGTAAGTGTATCCAAGCTGTCAACGAGCATGAATTAAATCAAAACGCACCGTGTTTCTACTGGTTTCCAAAAAGACATCTCAGCAATATCCCAAGATTTACTGATTATATTAAGTTCAAATTCATATACTTTTATTCCTACCTCATGTTTTAAAATGTAACGAAATCAAAAGTGCGTAAGTGTAACCAGGCTGTCAACGAGCATAGATTAAATCAAAATGCACCGTGTGTCTACTGGTTTCCAAAAAGACATCTCAGCAATAACCCAAGATTAACTGAGGATATTAAGTTCAAATTCATATACTTTTATTCCTACCTCATGTTTTGAAATGTAACAAAATCAAAAGTATGTAAGTGTAACCAGGCTGTCAACGAGCATAGATTAAATCAAAATGCACCGTGTGTCTACTGGTTTCCAAAAAGACATCTCAGCAATATCCCAGGATTAACTGAAGATATTAAGTTCAAATTCATATACTTTTATTCCTACCTCATGTTTTAAAATGTAACGAAATCAAAAGTATGTAAGTGTATCAAAGCTGTCAACGAGCATGGATTAAATCAAAACGCACCGTGTATCTACTGGTTTCCAAAAATACATCTCAGGAATATCCCAAAATTAACTGAGGATATTAATGTTCAAATTCATATACTTTTATTCCTACTTCATGTTTTAAAATGTAACGAAATCAAAAGTGTGTAAGTGTATCAAAGCTGTCAATGAGCAGGGATTAAATCAAAACACACCGTTTGTCTACTGGTTTCCAAAAAGACATCTCAGCAATATCCCAAGTTTTTATTCCTACTTCATGTTTTAAATTGTAACGAAATCAAAAGTGTGTAAGTTTATCCAAGCTGTCCACGAGCATGGATTAAATCAAAACGCACCGTTTGTCTACTGGTTTCCAAAATGACATCTCAGCAATATCCCAAGATTAACTGAGGATATTAAGTTCAAATAAATATACTTTTATTCCTACCTCCTGTTTTAAAATGCAACGAAATCAAAAGTGTGTAAGTGTATCAAAGCTGTCAACGAGCATGGATTAAATCAAAAGACACCGTTGGTCTACTGGTTTCCAATGAGAAATCTCAGCAATATCCCAAGATTAACTGACGATATTAAGTTCCTACATCTCAGCAATATCCCAAAATTAACTGAGGTTATTAAGTTCAAATTCATATACTTTTATTCCTACCTCATGTTTTAAAATGTAACAAAATCAAAAGTATGTAAGTGTATCAAAGCTGTCAACGAGCATGGATTAAATCAAAACGCACCGTGTATCTACTGGTTTCCAAAAATACATCTCAGGAATATCCCAAAATTAACTGAGGATATTAATGTTCAGTTTCATATACTTTTATTCCTACTTCATGTTTTAAAATGTAACGAAATCAAAAGTGTGTAAGTGTATCAAAGCTGTCAATGAGCATGGATTAAATCAAAACACACCGTTTGTCTACTGGTTTCCAAAAAGACATCTCAGCAATATCCCAAGATTAACTGAGGATATTAAGTTCAAATTCACATACTTTTATTCCTACCTCTTGTTTTAAAATGCAACAAAATCAAAAGTGTGTAAGTTTATCCAAGCTGTCCACGAGCATGGATTAAATCAAAACGCACCGTTTGTCTACTGGTTTCCAAAAAGACATCTCAGCAATATCCCAAGATTAACTGAGGATATTAAGTTCAAATTCATATACTTTTATTCCTACCTCATATTTTAAAATGTACTGAAATCAAAAGTGTCTAAGTTTATCGAAGCTGTCAACGAGCATGGATCAAATCAAAACGCACTGTGTGTCTACTGGTTTCCAATAAGACATCTCAGCAATATCCCATGATTAACTGAGAATACTATGTTCAAATTCATATACTTTTATTCCTACCTCATGTTTTAAAATGTAACGAAATCGAAAGTGTGTAAGTTTACACAAGCTGTCAACGAGCATGGATTATATCAAAACGCACCGTGTGTCCACTGGTTTCCAATAAGAAATCTCAGCAATATCCCAAGATTAACTGAGAATATTATGTTCAAATTCATATACTTTTATTCCTACCTCATATTTTAAAATGTACCGAAATTAAAAGTGTCTAAGTTTATCCAAGCTGTCAACGAGCATGGATCAAATCAAAACGCACCGTGTGTCTACTGGTTTCCAATAAGACATCTAAGCAATATCCCAAGATTAACTGAGAATTTTGTGTTCAAATACATATACTTTTATTCCTACCTCATATTTTAAAATGTAACGAAATCAAAAGTGTGTAAGTGTATCAAAGCTGTCCACAAGCATGGATCAAACCCAAATACACCGTTTGTCTACTGGTTTCCAATAAGACATCTCAGCAATATCCCAAGATTCTGAGGATATTAAGTTCAAATTTAATACTTTTATTCCTACCTCATATTTTAAAATGTAACGAAATCAAAAGTGTGTAAGTGTATCAAAGCAGTCAACAAGCATGGATTAAACCGAAACACACCGTTTTTCTACTGGTTTCCAATAAGACATCTCAGCAATATCCCAAGATTAACTGACGATATTAAGTTCCTACATCTCAGCAATATCCCAAGATTAACTGAGGATATTAAGTTCAAATTCATATACTTTTATTCCTACCTTATATTTTAAAATGTAACGAAATCGATAGTGTGTAAGTGTATCAAAGCTGCGAACGAGCATGGATTAAATCAAAAGACACCGTTTGTCTACTGGTTTCCAATAAGACATCCCTACAATATCCCAAGAATAACTGAAGATATTAAGGTCAAATTCACATACTTTTATTCCTACCTCCTGTTTTAAAATGCAACGAAATCAAAAGTGTGTAAGTGTATCAAAGCTGTCAACGAGCATGGATTAAATCAAAACACACCGTTTGTCTACTGGTTTCCAATAAGAGATCTCAGCAATATCCCAAGATTAATTGACGATATTAAGTTCATACATCTCAGCAATATCCCAGATTAACTGAGGATATTAAGTTCAAATTCATGTACTTTTATTCCTACCTAATGTTTTAAAATGTAACGAAATCAAAAGTGTGTAAGTGTATCAAAGCTGACACACTTATTACTGGTTTCCAAAAAGACATCTCAGCAATATCCCAAGTTTTTATTCCTACTTCATGTTTTAAATTGTAACGAAATCAAAAGTGTGTAAGTTTATCCAAGCTGTCCACGAGCATGGATTAAATCAAAACGCACCGTTTGTCTACTGGTTTCCAAAAAGACATCTCAGCAATATCCCAAGATTAACTGAGGATATTAAGTTCAAATAAATATACTTTTATTCCTACCTCCTGTTTTAAAATGCAACGAAATCAAAAGTGTGTAAGTGTATCAAAGCTGTCAACGAGCATGGATTAAATCAAAAGACACAATGTTAGTCTACTGGTTTCCAATGAGAAATCTTAGCAATATCCCAAGATTAACTGACGATATTAAGTTCCTACATCTCAGCAATATCCCAAAATTAACTGAGGTTATTAAGTTCAAATTCATATACTTTTATTCCTACCTCATGTTTTAAAATGTAACAAAATCAAAAGTATGTAAGTGTATCAAAGCTGTCAACGAGCATGGATTAAATCAAAACGCACCGTGTTTCTACTGATTTCCAAAAAGACATCTCAGCAATATCCCAGGATTAACTGAAGATATTAAGTTCAAATTCATATATTTTAATTCCTACCTCATGTTTTAAAATGTAACGAAATCAAAAGTATGTAAGTGTATCAAAGCTGTCAACGAGCATGGATTAAATCAAAACGCACCGTGTATCTACTGGTTTCCAAAAATACATCTCAGGAATATCCCAAAATTAACTGAGGATATTAATGTTCAAATTCATATACTTTTATTCCTACTTCATGTTTTAAAATGTAACGAAATCAAAAGTGTTTAAGTGTATCAAAGCTGTCAATGAGCATGGATTAAATCAAAACACACCGTTTGTCTACTGGTTTCCAAAAAGACATCTCAGCAATATCCCAAGATTAACTGAGGATATTAAGTTCAAATTCACATACTTTTATTCCTACCTCTTGTTTTAAAATGCAACAAAATCAAAAGTGTGTAAGTTTATCCAAGCTGTCCACGAGCATGGATTAAATCAAAACGCACCGTTTGTCTACTGGTTTCCAAAAAGACATCTCAGCAATATCCCAAGATTAACTGAGGATATTAAGTTCAAATTCATATACTTTTATTCCTACCTCATATTTTAAAATGTACTGAAATCAAAAGTGTCTAAGTTTATCGAAGCTGTCAACGAGCATGGATCAAATCAAAACGCACTGTGTGTCTACTGGTTTCCAATAAGACATCTCAGCAATATCCCAAGATTAACTGAGAATATTATGTTCAAATTCATATACTTTTATTCCTACCTCATGTTTTAAAATGTAACGAAATCGAAAGTGTGTAAGTTTACAAAAGCTGTCAACGAGCATGGATTAAATCAAAACACACCGTGTTTCTACTGGTTTCCAATAAGAAATCTAAGCAATATCCCAAGATTAACTGAGAATTTTGTGTTCAAATACATATACTTTTATTCCTACCTCATATTTTAAAATGTAACGAAATCAAAAGTGTGTAAGTGTATCAAAGCTGTCCACAAGCATGGATCAAACCCAAACACACCGTTTGTCTACTGGTTTCCAATAAGACATTTCAGCAATATCCCAAGATTCTGAGGATATTAAGTTCAAATTTAATACTTTTATTCCTACCTCATATTTTAAAATATAACGAAATCAAAAGTGTGTAAGTGTATCAAAGCTGTCAACGAGCATGGATTAAATCAAAAGACACCGTTAGTCTACTGGTTTCCAATGAGAAATCTCAGCAATATCCCAAGATTAACTGACGATATTAAGTTCCTACATCTCAGCAATATCCCAAAATTAACTGAGGTTATTAAGTTCAAATTCATATACTTTTATTCCTACCTCATGTTTTAAAATGTAACAAAATCAAAAGTGTGTAAGTGTATCAAAGCAGATACACTTATTACTGGTTTCCAAAAAGACATCTCAGCAATATCCCATGTTTTTATTCCTACCTCATGTTTTAAATTGTAACGAAATCAAAAGTGTGTAATTTTATCCAAGCTGTACACGAGCATGGATTAAATTAAAACGCACCGTTTGGCTACTGGTTTCCAAAAAGACATCTCAGCAATATCCCAAGATTAACTGAGGATATTAAGTTCAAATTCATATACTTTTATTCCTACCTCATGTTTGAAAATGTAACGAAATCAAAAGTGTGTAAGTGAATCAAAGCTGTCAACGAGCATGGATTAAATCAAAACGCACCGTGTGTTTGGTTTCCAAAAAGACGTCTCAGAAATATCAAAAGATTAACTGAGGATATTAAGTTCAAATTCATATACTTTTATTCCTACCTCATGTTTTAAAATGTAACGAAATCAAAAGCGTGTTAGTGTAACAAAGCTGTCAACGAGCATGGATTAAATCACAACACACCGTTTGTCTACTGGTTTCCAATAAGACATTTTAGCAATATCCCAAGATTAACTGAGGATATTAAGTTCAAATTCATATACTTTTATTTCTACCTCATATTTTAAAATGTAACGAAATCAAAAGTGTGTAAGTGTATCAAAGCTGTCAACAAGCATGGATTAAACCAAAACACACTGTTTGTCTACTGGTTTCCAATAAGACATCTCAGCAATATCCCAAGATTAACTGAGGATATTAAGTTCAAATTCACATACTTTTATTCCTACCTTCTGTTTTAAAATGCAACGAAATCAAAAGTGTGTAAGTGTATCAAAGCTGTCAACGCGCATTGATAAAATCAAAACACACCATTTGTCTACTGGTTTCCAATAGGACATCTCAGCAATATCCCAAGATTAACTGACGATATTAAATTCCTACATCTCAGCAATATCGAAAGATTAACAGAGGATACTAATTTCAAATTCATATACTTTTATACCTACCTCATGTTTTAAAATGTAACGAAATCAAAAGTGTGTAAGTGTATCAAAGCTGTCAACGAGCATGGATTAAATCAAAAAGCAACGTTTGTCTACTGGTTTCCAATAAGACATCTCAGCAATATCCCAAGAATAACTAAGGATATTAAGTTCAAATTTAAATACTTTTATTCCTACCACCTGTTTGAAAATGCAACGAAATCAAAAGTGGGTAAGTGTATCAAAGCTGTCAACGAGCATGGATTAAATCAAAACACACCGTTTGTCTACTGGCTTCCAATAAGAAATCTCAGCAATATCCCAAGATTAACTGATGATATTAAGTTCCTACATCTCAGCAGTATCCCAAGATTAACTGAGAATATTAAGTTCAAATTCATATACTTTTATTCCTACCTTATGTTTTAAAACGTAACGAAATCAAAAGTGTGTAAGTGTATCAAATCTGATACACTTATTACTGGTTTCCAAAAAGACATCTCAGCAATATCCCAAGTTTTTATTCCTACTTCATGTTTTAAATTGTAACGAAATCAAAATTGTGTAAGTTTATCCAAGCTGTGCACGAGCATGGATTAAATCAAAACGCACCGTTTGTCTACTGGTTTCCAAAAAGACATCTCAGCAATATCCCAAGATTAACTGAGATATTAAGTTCAAATTCATATACTTTTATTCCTACCTCATATTTTAAAATGTAACGAAATCGAAAGTGTGTAAGTTTACACAAGCTGTCAACGAGCATGGATCAAATCAAAACGCACCGTGTGTCTACTGGTTTCCAATAAGACATCTAAGCAATATCCCAAGATTAACTGAGAATTTTGTGTTCAAATACATATACTTTTATTCCTACCTCATATTTTAAAATGTAACGAAATCAAAAGTGTGTAAGTGTATCAAAGCTGTCCACAAGCATGGATCAAACCCAAACACACCGTTTGTCTACTGGTTTCCAATAAGACATCTCAGCAATATCCCAAGATTCTGAGGATATTAAGTTCAAATTTAATACTTTTATTCCTACCTCATATTTTAAAATGTAACGAAATCAAAAGTGTGTAAGTGTATCAAAGCAGTCAACAAGCATGGATTAAACCGAAACACACTGTTTGTCCACTGGTTTCCAATAAGACATCTCAGCAATATCCCAAGATTAACTGACGATATTAAGTTCCTACATCTCAGCAATATCCCAAGATTAACTGAGGATATTAAGCTCAAATTCATATACTTTTATTCCTACCTTATATTTTAAAATGTAACGAAATCGATAGTGTGTAAGTGTATCAAAGCTGCGAACGAGTATGGATTAAATCAAAACACACCGTTTGTCTACTGGTTTCCAATAAGACATCCCTACAATATCCCAAGAATAACTGAGGATATTAAGGTCAAATTCACATACTTTTATTCCTACCTCCTGTTTTAAAATGCAACGAAATCAAAAGTGTGTAAGTGTATCAAAGCTGTCAACGAGCATGGATTAAATCAAAACACACTGTTTGTCTACTGGTTTCCAATAAGAGATCTCAGCAATATCCCAGATTAATTGAGGATATTAAGTTCAAATTCATGTACTTTTATTCCTACCTAATGTTTTAAAATGTAACGAAATCAAAAGTGTGTAAGTGTATCAAAGCTGATACACTTATTACTGGTTTCCAAAAAGACATCTCAGCAATATCCCAAGTTTTTATTCCTACTTCATGTTTTAAATTGTAACGAAATCAAAAGTGTGTAAGTTTATCCAAGCTGTCCACGAGCATGGATTAAATCAAAACGCACCGTTTGTCTACTGGTTTCCAAAAAGACATCTCAGCAATATCCCAAGATTAACTGAGGATATTAAGTTCAAATAAATATACTTTTATTCCTACCTCCTGTTTTAAAATGCAACGAAATCAAAAGTGTGTAAGTGAATCAAAGCTGTCAACGAGCATGGATTAAATCTAAAGACACCGTTAGTCTACTGGTTTCCAATGAGAAATCTCAGCAATATCCCAAGATTAACTGACGATATTAAGTTCCTACATCTCAGCAATATCCCAAAATTAACTGAGGTTATTAAGTTCAAATTCATATACTTATATTCCTACCTCATGTTTTAAAATGTAACAAAATCAAAAGTGTGTAAGTGTATCAAAGCAGATACACTTATTACTGGTTTCCAAAAAGACATCTCAGCAATATCCCAAGTTTTTATTCCTACCTCATGTTTTAAATTGTAGCGAAATGTTACGAAATGTGTAATTTTATCCAAGCTGTACACGAGCATGGATTAAATCAAAACGCACCGTTTGGCTACTGGTTTCCAAAAAGACATCTCAGCAATATCCCAAGATTAACTGAGGATATTAAGTTCAAATTCATATACTTTTATTCCTACCTAATGTTTGAAAATGTAACGAAATCAAAAGTGTGTAAGTGTATCAAAGCTGTCAACGAGCATGGATTAAATTAAAACGCACCGTGTGTTTGGTTTCCAAAAAGACATCTCAGCAATATCAAAAGATTAACTGAGGATATTAAGTTCAAATTCATATACTTTTATTCCTACCTCATGTTTTAAAATGTAACGAAATCAAAAGCGTGTTAGTGTAACAAAGCTGTCAACGAGCATGGATTAAATCACAACACACCGTGTGTCAACTGGTTTCCAAAAAGACATCTCAGCAATATCCCAAATTTAACTGAGAATATTAAGTTCAAATTCATATACTTTTATTCCTACCTCATGTTTAAAAATGTAACGAAATCAAAATTGTGTAAGTGTATCAAAGCTGTCAACAAGCATGGATTAAATCAAAATGCACCATTTGTCTACTGGTTTCCCATAAGACATCTCAGCAATATCCCAAGATTAACTGAGGATTTTAAGTTCAAATTTATATACTTTTATTCCTACCTCATGTTTTAAAATGCAACGAATTCAAAAGTGTTTAAGTGTATCAAAGCTGTCAACGAGCATGGATTAAATCAAAACGCACCGTTTGTCTACTGGTTTCCAATAAGACATCTCAGCAATATCCCAAGATTGACTAAGGATATTAAGTTCAAATTTAAATACTTTTATTCCTACAACCTGTTTGAAAATGCAACGAAATCAAAAGTGGGTAAGTGTATCAAAGCTGTCAACGAGCATGGATTAAATCAAAACACACCGTTTGTCTACTGGCTTCCAATAAGAAATCTCAGCAATATCCCAAGATTAACTGACGATATTAAGTTCCTACATCTCAGCAGTGTCCCAAGATTAACTGAGAATATTAAGTTCAAATTCATATACTTTTATTCCTACCTCATGTTTTAAAACGTAACGAAATCAAAAGTTTGTAAGTGTATCAAAGCAGATACACTTATTACTGGTTTCCAAAAAGACATTTCAGCAATATCCCAAGTTTTAACTCCTACCTCATGTCTTAAAATGTAACGAAATCAAAAGTGTGTAACTTTATCCAAGCTGTCAAAGAGCATGGATTAAACCAAAACTCAGCGTGTGTCAACTGGTTTCCAAAAAGACATCTCAGCAATATCCCAAAATTAACTGAGAATATTAAGTTCAAATTCATATACTTTTATTCCTACCTCATGTTTAAAAATGTAACGAAATCAAAATTGAGTAAGTGTATCAAAGCTGTCAACAAGCATGGATTAAACCAAAACACGAAGTTTGTCTACTGGTTTCCAATAAGACATCTCAGCAATATCCCAAGATTAACTGAGGATATTAAGTTCAAATTCAAATATTTTTATTCCTACCTCTTGTTTTAAAATGCAACGAAACCAAAAGTGTGTAAGTGTATCAAGGCTGTCAACGCGCATGGATAAAATCAAAACACACCGTTTGTCTACTGGCTTCCGATAAGACATCTCATCAATATCCAAAGATTAACTGACGATATTAAGTTCCTACATCTCAGCAATATCCCAAGAGTAACCGAGGATATTAAGTTCCAATTCATATACTTTTATTCCTACCTCATGTATTAAAATGTAACGAAATCAAAAGTGTGTAAGTGTACAAAGCAGATACACTTATTACTGGTTTCCAAAAAGACATCTCAGCAATATCCGAAGTTTTTACTCCTACCTCATGTTTTACAATGTAACGAAATCAAAAGTGTGTAAGTTTATCCAAGCTGTCAACGAGCATGGATTAAATCAAAACACTTCGTTTGTCTACTGGTTTCCAAAAAGACATTTCAGCAATATCCCAAGATTAACTGAGGATAATAAGTTCAAATTCACATACTTTTATTCCTACCTCATATTTTAAAATGTAACGAAATCAAAACTGTGTAAGTGTACCAAAGCTGTCAACGAGCATGGATTAAATCAAAACACACCATTTGTCTATTGTTTTCCAATAAGAAATCTCAGCAATATCCCAAGATTAACTGAGGATATTAAGTTCAAATTCATATACTTTTATTCCTACCTCATGTTTAAAAATGTAACGAAATCAAAAGTGCGTAAGTGTAACCAGGCTGTCAACGAGTATGGATTAAATCAAAACGCACCGTTTTTCTACTGGTTTCCAAAAAGACATCTCAGCAATATCCCAAGATTAACTGAGGATATTAAGTTCAAATTCATATACTTTTATTCCTACCTCATATTTTAAAATGTAACAAAATCAAAAGTGTGTAAGTGTATCAAAGCTGATACACTTATTACTGGTTTCCAAAAAGATATTTCAGCAATATCCCAAGTTTTAATTCCTACCTCATGTTTTAAAATGTAACGAAATCAAAAGTGTGTAACTTTATCCAAGCTGTCAAAGAGCATGGATTAAATCAAAACACACCGTTTGTCTACTGGTTTCCAAAAAGACATCTCAGCAATATCCCAAGATTAACTGAGGATATTAAGTTCAAATTCATATACTTTTATTCCTACTTTATGTTTTAAAATGTAACCAAATCAAAAGTTTGTAAGTGTATCCAAGCTGTCAACGAGCATGGATTAAATCAAAACGAACCGTATGTCTACTGGTTTCCAAGAAGACATCTCACAATATCCCAAGATTAACTGAGGATATAATAAAAATTCAAATACTTTTATTCCTACCTCATGTTTTAAAATGCAACGAAACCAAAAGTGTGTAAGTGTATCAAAGCTGTCAACGCGCATGGATAAAATCAAAACACACCGTTTGTCTATTGGCTTCCGATAAGACATCTCATCAATATCCAAAGATTAACTGACGATATTAAGTTCCTACATCTCAGCAATATCCCAAGATTAACCGAGGATATTAAGTTCCAATTCATATACTTTTATTCCTACCTCATGTATTAAAATGTAACGAAATCAAAAGTGTGTAAGTGTAACAAAGCAGATACACTTATTACTGGTTTCCAAAAAGACATCATCAGCAATATCCCAAGTTTTTACTCCTACCTCATGTTTTACAATGTAACGAAATCAAAAGTGTGTAAGTTTATCCAAGCTGTCAACGAGCATGGATTAAATCAAAACACTTCGTTTGTCTACTGGTTTCCAAAAAGACATTTCAGCAATATCCCAAGATTAACTGAGGATAATAAGTTCAAATTCACATACTTTTATTCCTACCTCATATTTTAAAATGTAACGAAATCAAAACTGTGTAAGTGTATCAAAGCTGTCAACGAGCATGGATTAAATCAAAACACACCATTTGTCTATTGTTTTCCAATAAGAAATCTCAGCAATATCCCAAGATTAACTGAGGATATTAAGTTCAAATTCATATACTTTTATTCCTACCTCATGTTTGAAAATGTAACGAATTCAAAAGTGCGTAAGTGTAACCAGGTTGTCAACGAGCATGGATTAAATCAAAACGCACCGTTTTTCTACTGGTTTCCAAAAAGACATCTCAGCAATATCCCAAGATTAACTGAGGATATTAAGTTCAAATTCATATACTTTTATTCCTACCTCATATTTTAAAATGTAACAAAATCAAAAGTGTGTAAGTGTATCAAAGCTGATACACTTATTACTGGTTTCCAAAAAGACATTTCAGCAATATCCCAAGTTTTAATTCCTACCTCATGTCTAAAAATGTAACGAAATCAAAAGTGTGTAGCTTTATACAAGCTGTCAAAGAGCATGGATTAAATCAAAACACACCGTTTGTCTACTGGTTTCCAAAAAGACATCTCAGCAATATCCCAAGATTAACTGAGGATATTAAGTTCAAATTCATATACTTTTATTCCTACTTTATGTTTTAAAATGTAACCAAATCAAAAGTTTGTAAGTGTATCCAAGCTGTCAACGAGCATGGATTAAATCAAAACGAACCGTATGTCTACTGGTTTCCAAGAAGACATCTCACAATATCCCAAGATTAACTGAGGATATAATAAAAATTCAAATACTTTTATTCCTACCTCATGTTTTAAAATGTAACGAAATCAAAAGTGTGTAAGTGTATCAAAGCTGTCAACGAGCATGGATTAAATCAAAACACACCATTTGTCTATTGTTTTCCAATAAGAAATCTCAGCAATATCCCAAGATTAACTGAGGATATTAAGTTCAAATTCATATACTTTTATTCCTACCTCATGTTTGAAAATGTAACGAAATCAAAAGTGCGTAAGTGTAACCAGGCTGTCAACGAGCATGGATTAAATCAAAACGCACCGTTTTTCTACTGGTTTCCAAAAAGACATCTCAGCAATATCCCAAGATTAACTGAGGATATTAAGTTCAAATTCATATACTTTTATTCCTACCTCATATTTTAAAATGTAACAAAATCAAAAGTGTGTAAGTGTATCAAAGCTGATACACTTATTACTGGTTTGTCAACGAGCATGGATTAAATCAAAGCACACCGTTTGTCTACTAGTTTCCAATAGGACATCTCAGCAATATCCCAAGATTAATTGAGGATATTAAGTTCAAATTCATATACTTTTATTCCTACCTCATGTTTTAAAATTTAACGAATTCAAAAGTGTCTATGTTTATCCAAGCTGTCAACGAGCATGGATTAAATCAAAACGTAACGTGTGTGTACTGGTTTCCAATAAGACATCTCAGAAATATCCCAAAGTTAACTGAGAATATTAAGTTCAAATTCATATACTTTTATTCCTACATCATGTTTTAAAATGTAACGAAATCAAAAGTGTGTAAGTGTATCAGAGCTGTAAACGAGCATGGATTAAAGAAAAACATACCGTTTGTCTACTGGTTTCAAATAAGATATCTCAGCAATATCCCAAGCAGTGCTGCAACAAGTACTCCAAATTTTTACTTAAGTATCAAGTATTAAGTACTCATTGTTTTTTTTACTTAAATATCAAGTAATAAGTAATTTCCAAATTCTTACTTAAGTATCAAATATCAAGTACTTGCAAAAATTGTACTGAAGTATTACTTTTAAGTATTACTTGGAATTATTCGAAAGCTGAAGCGAGTCTTTCCTTTCTCTATCCTTCGTCTATTATATTTCTCTCTTATTTACCCTTATTTATGCTACTGCTCGTCAGTGTGGATGTCAACATTTCCATCTGTACTTACACCTTTACATAATCTCCAACTGAAAGCAGCAAAAGTTCTTCAGTCTACCACCCATATTTCTGTTGAACTTCTGAAGATTAAAGATATTCATACTCTTTCATTGCGTTTCAGTATTTCCGTGGAGACCTTCCATCAAGTTTTTCCGGGCTTTTTGAAATTGTTCGAAATTTCAGTCCTTATGAAACTAGAAACAAGGATGATGTGCTAGTGCCATCCACCCCTGCAGTGCGTTCGGACTTTGGTCTGATAGTTGCTGTCGGACGTGCCTGGAATTCCATTCTTGTTGGGATTCGACGGTCCTGTACCATAGGATCCTTCAAGAAACGGTTGAAGAATTTTTTAATAAAAAAAAAATAAATTAAATTATAATATTGATCAGTTATTTATATTGTTTAGTTATCAAGATTTAATTTATTTATTTAATTATTTAGATTGAATTTATTTATTTAGATTTGGGTGGTATGAGTGTTTGATCCTCGATGTATATATATTTTTTTATTTATTTATTTTTTGTAAGTAGGTGGTGCGGAGGCCGGTTGTACTCGGGTGAGGATTGGTGAGTAGACTCTAAATATATTTTAAGTGTGAATGTAATTAATAGTTATTTATGTTTTGTTTTGTTGTTTTTTTTTCCCAAATAACGGGCCATTGAGCCCTTTGGGATATTTTTTGTTTATAAATGGATGGATATTGGTAATAAAAGGAACTTGAACTTGAACTTGAACTTCAAGTACTACTTCAAGTATTTATCCTAGGCATATATATATATATATATATATATATATATATATATATATATATATATATATATATATATAATATATATATATATATATATATATATATATATATATATATATATATATATATATATATATATATATATATATTTATATATATATATATATATATATATATATATATATATATATATATATATATATATATATATATATATATATATATATATATATATATATATATATATATATATATATATATATATATATATATATATATATATATATATATATATATATATATATATATATATATATATATATATATATATATATTAAAGCCATTATACCTTATGCTACCTTATTTTAAAGCCATTCTGAAGGCTTCTTAGCCCCTTCCCTCGCCTATAAAATGTCCCCAGTCATTCCTCTTTTGGAAATCTTAATCAAGAACCAAAATTTCCGTTTTATCGCTTTTTACTGTTTCCCTTGTTCGGCTGGTACACACCCAATGAAGTCTAAGAAAATAATCTTAACCAATTTTCAACACAACGGCTTGGAAGGAAAAGACTTGAAAGGAACTGAGGATATTAAGTTCAAATTCATATACTTTTATTCCTACCTCATGTTTTAAAATGTAACGAAATCAAAAGTGTGCAAGCGTGTCAAAGCTGTCAACGACAGCTTTGACAGCCTTTGTCAACAATAAGACATCTCAGCAATATCCAAAGATTAACTGAGGATATTAATTTCAAATTCATATACTTTTATACCTACCTCATGTTTTAAAATGTAACGAAATCAAAAGTGTGTAAGTGTATCCAAGCTGTCAAAGAGCATGGATTAAATCAAAACGCACCGTGTGTCTACTGGTTTCCAACGAGACATCTCAGCAATGTCTCAAGATTAACTGAGGATATTAAGTTCAAATTCATATACTTGTATTCCTACTTCCTTTTTTCAAAATTGAACAAAATCAAGTGTTTAAATGTATCAATAAGACATCTAAGCAATATCCCAAGATTAACTGAGGATATTAAGTTCAAATTCATATACTTTTATTCCTACTTCATATTTCAAAATTTTACAAAATCAACTGTTTAAATGTATCAAAGCTGTCAACGAGCATGGATTAAATCAAAACACACCGCTTGTCTACTGGTTTCCAAAAAGACATCTCAGCAATATCCCAAGATCAACTGAGGATATTAAGTTCAAATTCATATATTTTTATTCCTACCTCATGTTTTAAAAAGTAACGAAATCAAAAGTGTGTAATTGTATCAAAGCTGTCAACGAGCATGAATTAAATCAAAACACATCGTTTGTCTACTGGTTTCCAATAAGACATCTGAGCAATATCCCAAGATTAAATGAGGATATTAATTTCAAATCATATACTTTTATTCCTACATCATGTTTTAAAATGTAACGAAATCAAAAGTGTGTAAGTGTATCAAAGCTGTCAACGAGCATGGATTAAATCAAAACGCACCGTGTGTCTACTGGACCGTTTGTCTACTTTCCAATAAGACATCTCAGCAATATCCCAAGATTAACTGAGGATATTATGTTCAAATTCATGTACTTTTATTCCTACTTCATATTTTAAAATTTAACAAAATCAAGTGTTTAAGTGTGTCAAAGCTGTCAACGAACATGGATTAAATCAAAACATACCGTTTGTCTACTGGTTTCCAATAAGACATCTCAACAATATCCGAAGATTAACTGAGGATATTAAGTTCAAATTCATATACTTTTATTTCTACTTCATTTTTCAAAATTTAACAAAATCAGGTGTTTAAGTTTATCAAAGCTGTCAATGAGCATGGATTAAATCAAAACATATCGTTTGTCTACTGGTTTTCAATAAGACATCTCAGCAATATCCCAAGATTAACTGAGGCTATTAAGTTCAATTTCATATACTTTTCTTCCTATTTCATATTTTAAAATTTAACAAAATCAAGTGTTTAAGTGCATAAAAGCTCTCAACGAGCATGGATTAAATCAAAACACACCGTTTGTCTACTGGTTTCCAATAAGATATCTCAGCAATATCCCAAGATTATTTCTACCTCATGTTTTAAAATGTAACGAAATCAAAAATTTGTAAGTGTATCAAGGTTGTCAACGAGCATGGATTAAATCAAAACACACAGTATGTCTACTGGTTTCCAATAAAACATCTCAGAAATATCCCAAGATTAACTAAGGATATTAAGTTCAAATTCATATACTTTTATTCCTACGTCATCAAACTGCTTAACTACACATGGATTAAATCAAAACATATCGTTTGTCTACTGGTTTCCAATAAGACATCTCAGCAATATCCCAAGATTAACTGAGGCTATTAAGTTCAATTCCATATACTTTTCTTCCTATTTCATATTTTAAAATTTAACAAAATCAAGTGTTTAAGTGTATCAAAGCTTTCAACGAGCATGGATTAAATCAAAACACACTGTTTGTCTACTGGTTTTCAATAAGATATCTCAGCAATATCCCAAGATTATTCCTACCTCATGTTTTAAAATGTAACGAAATCAAAAGTTTGTAAGTGTATCAAAGTTGTCAACGAGCATGGATTAAATCAAAACGCACCGTATGTCTACTGGTTTCCAATAAAACATCTCAGCAATATCCCAAGATTAACTACGGATATTAAGTTCAAATTCATATACTTTTATTCCTACTTCATCAAACTGCTTAACTACTTAACTACTAAACTACTTAAGTGTATCAAAGGTGTCAACGAGCATGGATAAAATCAAAACAGACCGTTATTCCTACCTCATGTTTTAAAATGTAACAAAATCAAAAGTGTGTAACGAAATCAGAAGTGTCAACGATTATGGATGGAATTTTTTGGGAATGGTATTAAGTTTTATGTATCAGGTCAAGCAGAGGAAGTATAAAATTAAAGTAAACACTACTATCTTTTTCAAGAATTTGAAAAGGGTATATTTTTTTTTAAATTGTTGAAAAACTTTTTCCCACATACAAATAGCAGGCCAAACTATAAGCTCTTAAAAAACCGAGAAGATTCAAACTATTGTTTTACTTTTCCCTGAAAAGACTAACTCAATATAAGACGAACAAAAACGGATGAAAAATAAATATGTAAAAAATTCACTTTGTAGATTTAACTACACTTTTCGTACAGCCTAATGTAAGAAATACGGTCAGTCAGCTGGGTACCTATTTTACATAAATAAAACAAATGAAACCCGCTTATTTACAGATCTTGTAAATTACAAAAGTTACAAAAGTGAATTACTTACAGTTTTTCCAATATGGCTCAAGAGCAGGACAGGATGTTGAATTATGGTTGTCTTTTTCACATTTGGAGCAGGAGGGAATTATTTGGTGGCAATTGTTTTATTTTGACCATTGATATCAAAGCTGTCAACGAGCATGGATTAAATCAAAACAAACCGTGTGTCTACTGGTTTCCATTAAGACATCTCAGCAATATCCCAAGATTAGCTGAGGATATTAAGTTTAAATTCATGTACTTTTATTCCCACTTCACATTTCAAAATTAAACAAAATCAAGTATTTAAGTGTATCAAAGCTGTCAACGAGCATAATTAAATCAAAACACATCGTTTGTCTACTGGTTTCCAATAAGACATCTCAGCAATATCCCAAGATTAACTGAGGATATTAATTTCAAATCATATACTTTTATTCCTACATCATGTTTTAAAATGTAACGAAATCAAAAGTGTGTAAGTGTATCAAAGCTGTCAACGAGCATGGATTCAATCAAAACGCACCAAGTGTCTACTGGTTTCCAATAAGATATCTCAGCAATATCCCAAGATTAACTGAGGATATTAAGTTCAAATTCATATACTTGTATTCCTACCTCATCATTTAAAACGTAACGACATCAAAAGTGTGTAAGTGTATCCAAGCTGTCAACAAGCATGGATTAAATTAAAACACACCGTGTGTCTACTGGTTTCCGAAAAGACATCTCAACAATATCTCAAGATTAACTGAGGATATTAAGTTCAAATTTTTATACTTTTATTCCTACTTCATATTTTAAAATATAACAAAATCAAGTGTTTAAGTGTATCAAAGCTGTCAACGAGCATGGATTAAATCAAAACACCCCGTTTGTCTACTGGTTTCCAAAAAAACATCTCACCAATATCCCAAGATTAACTGAGGATATTAAGTTCAAATTCATATACTTTTCTTCCTACCTCGTGTTTTAAAATGTAACGAAATCAAAAGTGTGTAACTGTATCAAAGCTGTCAACGAGCATGGATTAAATCAAAACACATCGTTTGTCTACTGGTTTCCAATAAGACATCTCAGCCATATCCCAAGATTAACTGAGGATATTAATTTCAAATCATATACTTTTATTCCTACATCATCTTTTAAAATGTAACGAAATCAAAAGTGTGTAAGTGTATCAAAGCTGTCAACGAGCATGGATTAAATCAAAACGCACCGTGTGTCTACTAGTTTCCAATAAGACTTCTCAGCAATATCCCAAGATTATTCCTGCCTCATGTTTTAAAATGTAACAAAATCGAAAGTTTGTAAGTGTATCAAGGCTGTTAATGAGCATGGATTAAATCAAAACGCACCGTGTGTCTACTGGTTTCCAATAAGACATCTCAGCAACATACCTATATTAACTGAGGATATTAAGTTCAAATCCATATACTTGTATTCCTACCTCATGATTTAAAATGTAACAAAATCAAAAGTGTGTAAGTGTATCCAAGCTGTCAACAAGCATGGATTAAATCAAAACGCACCGTGTGTCTACTGGTTTCCGAAAAGACATCTCAACAATATCCCAAGATTAACTGAAGATATTAAGTTCAAATTTTTACACTTTTATTCCTACTTCATATTTTAAAATATAACAAAATCAAGTGTTTAAGTGTATCAAAGCTGTCAACGAGCATGGATTAAAGCAAAACACACCGTTTGTCTACTGGTTTCAAATAAGACATATCAGCAATATCCCAAGATTAACTGAGGATATTAAGTTCAAATTCATATACTTTTATTCCTACCTCATGTTTTAAAATGTAACGAAATCAAAAGTGTGGAAGTGTATCAAGGCTGTCAACGAGCATGGATTAAATCAAAACGCACCGTGTGTCTACTGGTTTCCAATAAGACATCTCAGCAATATCCCAAGACTAACTGAGGACATTATGTTCAAATTCATGTACTTTTATTCCTACTTCATATTTTAAAATTTAACAAAATCAAGTGTTTAAGTGTATCAAGGCTGTCAACGAGCATGGATTAAATCAAAACATACCGTTTGTCTACTGGTTTCCAATAAGACATCTCAACAATATCCGAAGATTAACTGAGGATATTAAGTTCAAATTCATATACTTTTATTCCTACTTCTTGTTTTAAAATGTAACGAAATCAAAAGTGTGTAAGTGTATCAAGGGTGTCAACGAGCATGGATTAAATCAAAACGCACCGTGTGTCTACTTGTTTCCAATAAGACATCTCAGCAATATCCCAAGATTAACCGAGGATATTAAGTTCAAATTCATATACTTTTATTTCTACTTCATATTTCAAAATTTAACAAAATCAAGTGTTTAAGTGTATCAAAGCTGTCAATGAGCATGGATTAAATCAAAACACATCGTTTGTCTTCTGGTTTCCAATAAGACATCTCAGCAATATCCAAAGATTAACTGAGGCTATTAAGTTCAATTTCATATACTATTCTTCCTATTTCATATTTTAAAATTTAACAAAAACAAGTTTTTAAGTGTATCAAAGCTCTCAACGAGCATGGATTAAATCAAAACACACCGTTTGTCTATTGGTTTCCAATAAGATATCTCAGCAATATCCCAAGATTATTCCTACCTCATGTTTTAAAATGTAACGAAATCAAAAATTTGTAAGTGTATCAAGGTTGTCAACGAGCATGGATTAAATCAAAACGCACCGTATGTCTACTGGTTTCCAATAAAACATCTCAGCAATATCCCAAGATTAACTAAGGATATTAAGTTCAAATTCATATACTTTTATTCCTACTTCATAAAACTGCATAACTACATAACTACTAAACTACTTACGTGTATCAAAGGTGTCAACGAGCATGGATAAAATCAAAACAGACCCTTATTCCTACCTTATGTTTTAAAATGTAACAAAATCAAAAGTGTGTAACGAAATCAAAAGTGTCAACGATTATGGGTAGAATCTTTTGGGAATGGTATTAAGTTTTATGTATCAGGTCAAGTAGAGGAGGTATAAAATTAAAGTAAACACTACTATCTTTTTCAAGAATTTGAAAAGGGTATAGTTTTTTTTTAAATTGTTGAAAAACTTTTTCCCGCATACAAATAGCAGGCCAAACTATAAGCTCTTAAAAAACCGAGAAGATTCAAACTATTGTTTTATTTTTCCCTGAAAAGACTAACTCAATATAAGACGAACGAAAACTGATGAAAAATAAATATAAAAAATAGTCACTTTGTAGATTTAACTACACTTTTCGTACAGCCTAATGTAAGAAATACGGTCAGTCAGCCGGGTACCTATTTTACACAAATAAAACAAATGAAATGTGCTTAATTACAGATCTTGTAAATTACAAAAGTTACAAAAGTGAATTACTTACAGTTTTTCCAATATGACTCAAGAGCAGGAGAGGATGTTGAATTATGGTTCTCTTTTTCACATTTGGAGCAGGAGGGAATTATTTGGTGGCAATTGTTTTATTTTGACTATTGATATCAAAGCTGTCAACGAGCATGGATTAAATCAAAACACACCGTTCGTCTACTGGTTTCCAATAAGACATCTCAGCAATATCCTAAGATTAACTAAGGATATTAAGTTCAAATTCATATACTTTTATTCCTAACTCATGTTTTAAATTGTAACGAAATCATAAGTATGTAACTGTATCAAGGCTGTCAACGAGCATGGATTAAATCAAAACACACCATGTGTCTATCGGTTTCCATTAAGACATCTCAGCAATATCCCAAGATTAGCTGAGGATATTAAGTTCAAATTCATGCACTTTTATTCCTACTTCATATTTCAAAATTTAACAAAATCAAGTATTTAAGTGTATCAAAGCTGTCAACGAGCATGGATTAAATCAAAACACATCGTTTGTCTACTGGTTTCCAATAGCAATATCCCAAGATTAACTGAGGATATTAATTTCAAATCATATACTTTTATTCCTACATCATGTTTTAAAATGTAACGAAATCAAAAGTGTGTAAGTGTATCAAAGCTGTCAACGAGCATGGATTAAATCAAAACGCACCGTGTGTCTACTGGTTTCCAATAAGACATCTCAGCAATATCCCAAGATTATTCCTACCTCATGTTTTAAAATGTAACAAAATCGAAAGTTTGTAAGTGTATCAAGGCTGTCAATGAGCATGGATTGAATCAAAACGCACCGTGTGTCTACTGGTTTCCAATAAGACATCTCAGCAATATTCCAATATTAACTGAGGATATTAAGTTCAAATTCATATACTTGTATTCCTACCTCATGATTTGAAATGTAACGAAATCAAAAGTGTGTAAGTGTATCCAAGCTGTCAACAAGCATGGATTAAATCAAAACGCACCGTGTGTCTACTGGTTTCCGAAAAGACATCTCAACAATATCCCAAGATTAACTGACGATATTAAGTTCAAATTTTTATACTTTTATTCCTACTTCATATTTTAAAATATAACAAAATCAAGTGTTTAAGTGTATCAAAGCTGTCAACGAGCATGGATTAAATCAAAACACACCGTTTTTCTACTAGTTTCCAATAAGACATCTCAGCTATATCCCAAGATTAACTGAGGATATTAAGTTCAAATTCATATACTTTTATTCCTACCTCATGTTTTAAAATGTAACGAAATCAAAAGTGCGTAAGTGTATCAGGGCTGTCAACGAGCATGGATTAAATCAAAACGCACCGTATGTCTACTGGTTTCCAATAAGACATCTCAGCAATATCCCAAGATTAACTGAGGATATTAAGTTCAAATTCATGTACTTTTATTCCTACTTCATATTTTAAAATTTAACAAAATCAAGTGTTTAAGTGTATCAAAGCTGTCAACGAGCCTGGATTAAATCAAAACATACCGTTTGTCTACTGGTTTCCAATAAGACATCTCAACAATATCTGAAGATTAACTGAGGATATTAAGTTCAAATTCAAATACTTTTATTCCTACCTCATGTTTTAAACTGTAACGAAATCAAAAGTGTGTAAGTGTATCAAGGCTGTCAACGAGCATGAATTAAATCAAAACGCACCGTGTGTCTACTGGTTTCCAATAAGACATCTCAGCAATATCCTAAGATTAACTGAGGATATTAAGTTCAAATTCATATACTTTAATTCCTACTTCATATTTCAAAATTTAACAAAATCAAGTGTTTAAGTGTATCGAAGCTGTCAATGTGCATGGATTAAATCAAAACACATCGTTTGTCTACTGGTTTCCAATAAGACATCTCAGCAATATCCCAAGATTAACTGAGGCTATTAAGTTCAATTCCATATACTTTTCTTCCTATTTCATATTTTAAAATTTAACAAAATCAAGTGTTTAAGTGTATCAAAGCTCTCAACAAGCATGGATTAAATCAAAACGCACCGTTTGTCTTCTGGTTTCCAATAAGATATCTCAGCAATATCCCAAGATTATTTCTACCTCATGTTTTAAAATGTAACGAAATCAAAAGTTTGTAAGTGTATCAAAGTTGTCAACGAGCATGGATTAAATCAAAACGCACCGTATGTCTACTGGTTTCCAATAAAACATCTCAGCAATATCCCAAGATTAACTAAGGATATTAAGTTCAAATTCATATACTTTTATTCCTACTTCATCAAACTGCTTAACTACTTAACTACTAAACTACTTAAGTGCATCAAAGGTGTCAACGAGCATGGATAAAATCAAAACCGACCGTTATTCCTACTTCATGTTTTAAAATGTAACAAAATCAAAAGTGTGTAAGGAAATCAAAAGTGTCAACGATTATGGGTAGAATCTTTTGGGAATGGTATTAAGTTTTATGTATCAGGTCAAGCAGAGGAAGTATAAAATTAAAGTAAACACTACTATCTTTTTCAAGAATTTGAAAAGGGTATATTTTTTTTAAATTGTTGAAAAACTTTTTCCCGCATACAAATAGCAGGCCAAACTATAAGCTCTTAAAAAACCGAGAAGATTCAAACTATTGTTTTACTTATCCCTGAAAAGACTAACTCAATATAAGACGAACAAAAACTGATGAAAAATAAATATAAAAAAATTCACTTTGTAGATTTAACTACACTTTTCGTACAGCCTAAAGTAAGAAATACGGTCAGTCAGCTGGGTGCCTATTTTACATAAATAAAACAAATGAAACGCGCTTATTTACAGATCTTGGAAATTGCAAAAGTTACAAAAGTGAATTACTTACAGTTTTTCCAATATGGTTCCCCAGCCCCGCGTCCTTGAAATTTTATCTAACTCGTAAAAACGTAATAGAAGTGCATAGAAACAAATTTTAAATGCTCTTTGTAAGATTTTTTTTGTAATTGTATTCTGGTCTTGAGATGGTCTACAGGTTATCAGCCCTACTCATGTTAATTTTTGCTCGTTTTGAGTATAAATCGGCTATTTATTGTAATTTCTGCTCGTTTTGAGTTCGAGTTTTGAGTTCGATCTGTGGTAGTTTGACGCTTGGAAAATTATTTGACTTTATTTTTGATCATTCTTGGCTTAATGGAGCTCTTTACTTTTCTTTGAAAAACTTGTCTTGTGGAATTTTTTTTTTTAAATTAGTAATAGTAAAATATTGTACTAGTATGATAATAAATTGAAAGGGAGTAGGCAATCCGGGAGTGTCCCGTTTAAATACCGGATACTTCCGGTATCTGGTGAGGATTGAATTTAGGGGATTACCCACAAAACCAAAAACGTTTCGTTTCCTTTTCTTTTGTTTAAGCTTATTTTGCATTATCAAATCATTTAGCAAAACTTTAGTATAGACAATTTTTCTTCATAAAATGTAAATTCCTAAAATAAAATTATTTCGATTTTTTTTTTTTTTTAGTCTTTCCTTAGATTCAGTAAAATGGTATCTGTAATATCAATATCAGAACTGAAGCTCTTAAAAAATGATTTATATTAAAAAAAAACATCCATTTTATTTCTTTTTAGTAAAAATTGAAATTATTCGCAAAGTATCCCACCCCCAAGATGTTTTGAAACCAAGCCGAACTCCAGTCTCAGACAATATTAGCCAGTTAACCGAAGGTATCAATTTTGACAAAAGTTTTGAAACGGATTCAACTACAATGCACGATTTTATTCTTTCTGTTTGATTTTGTAGGCTTCCTTTTTTATTAATGATATATAGTTTCTATCTTTCAGATCCTTGTCAAGATTATCTAGTGAAGACAAGTATTTTTTATATGTCAAATATGATTCACCTAAAGCGGAGGGCAGAAAAATTGTCCCACCCCATCCCACAGAAATGAAGATCGATTGAAATAAGAGTACCCAAGTGAAATCGCTTTTATCGAGCCCTCTACTGGAGATATAGTTCGAAGGTTTGAGTAAGAGCTCGTAAAATAGAATAAGAAAAAATAACAAATACATCCACCTCCTCTCTCCAAAGAAGCGCGTTCCATCGAAATGAAAACTGGCAAATTGAAATCGCCATTATCAAAAAACCGATACTTGTATGATATACCCCTGCAGCTCAAGTTGTTCATGCATTGACGCACTGTAAAACAGTTTCTTTCGCTAGTTCCTTTCAACTTAGCGTGAGAAAAGACTAAGAGAAGTGACAGAATAGATGGGAAATATATAAGTTTGGCTATATATTTGCACTTTAGGGGGGGGGGAAGTATTTAAAAAGAGTGAAGTCAGAAAACCATCCTTACTTCATAAAATCAGAATAAGTCTAGGTAGCACATTTTGCATACAGACCCGCTTTACTTTACCCCCCCTCCTAATGTGCAAATATATACCTCAAATTCGTTTTCAAAGTATAATATTTTTATCATGCTTAAGGTATGTTTTATTAGGAGTAACCTAACTTCACTTCTTGAGCTGCGGGGGGAGACCCAATTCCTTAAAAAAAGAATAGTTACATTTTTCAATAAGCAGCACTTATTTATTTATCTATTTCTTTAAGGACTAAATAATATAAGCTCTATGAGCTACTTCAGGCTCATTCCAAGTGGTGTTCAATAATTGGAGACGATTTTTCATTCAATTTTTTCTTGAATTTTTTTTTGGCATTAGGTATGAAAAAGAATTGAGCCCATTAACTAATAATTTTGAATAATTGGAATATGTTTTTGAATCGCTTCTTTGTTAAACATGTTTCTGATTGTTCTGGAAAATCGACAACCCCATCATCTAGTGATCTCAATTAATTGGTCTTTAATCCAGCATTCATTCATTATTTTTTTTGCATTAGTATGAAATATTGTTGAGTACGCTGTTTTGTGATGTTCAATAATCGAAACAAGCCTTTTGATTGACTAATTGTGAGGCATTGTTTGGTATGTCGTCTAAAACATTTTTGAGCCCATTGTTTGACCATGGGCTCAATGGTCAAACAAAATCGAATCATCGGAAGTATTTTGACTGGTAATTATTTTATATTTTTTAGCATGTGATATGGAGAATCGTTTACTATGTTTCTGCTTTCCACCAGAAAGTTCTGTGCTGTGCAGGCAGTTTGAAATCAAAATTAAACTAGAATCGAAAAGGACTTAAAATGTACGACGGCTACTGGGTACCATTGCCAAAGGTTTCGGTGCTATGCCTTTGCTGCTTTCTAAGTCGTAATATTAAAAAGTTGGCTCATGGCAAGAAAGTGAACTCTTGAACCAAGAGAGACCGATTTTTTTTTCAGCATCCATCAATAGTCGTTGTTGAGCTGATCAAGAGATATGACATATCGTTTTCTTAAAAAAAAAAAATTTATGCGTTACAGCATTTTCAGGATTCCGAGGGGCTGACAACTTCAGTGGTGTAGTACACATTAGAAATAATCCTGGTCAAATGTTAATCCATGGGAGGGCTTGTAAGTAGACATTGGTGTTATGTCTTGGCTGTCTATGCGATGAGTGGTTGACATCTTTACTTGTTGGTGTGCCTGTTATTTAATTTTGATGCATTTGAGAATAGGAACAGTTTGGTTTCATGTCCCCTACATAGAGGGACGCGCAAATATGAATAGATTTTTATAACAATCTATCCTTTTGAAGTAGACTTCACAAGAGACGAATAGATACCCCTGTCTATTTGTCTCTTGTGAAGTCTAATCAAAAGGTTAGATTGTTTTTTGTTTTGTTTTTCTTTTTTCTTAGCACTGAGGATGACTTGGTGGATGGCCCGAAATGTTTGCTTATTTTTGCTTCATTCTGTTGCACTGGCTGATACTACCATCGTTTTTTCTCTACTATTTGATTTTTTTTCATTTATTATATTTCCTCTTCATTGTTTCATACGTCATGTATAGTCAGTGTGGTCTTTGAATGCATTTATGTGTAAGTTTTAAGTTCTTACGTGAGATATATTGTTTAAAAGATTTCGAAAGGTTAACAACTTCAGTTTGAAAGCACAAACTTAGAAAAACAATTCGATTTAAGATATGCAGTAATTTAGATATTTGAAAGGAACATTTGGCTGTTCAAGTGTTAGAGCGTCTTTATCAATAAGGGGCCTGCACCTATTCCTAGTTGGTGTACCTATGATTTGGTTTCTGGTGTTTATTTTAGGCTAAGATAAGAAATTTTCTTTGTTTCCAATACATTTGAGGGTATTAAAATTTGTCACCATGCGGCTACGTAGCGATCGTATTGTTCTATTTAGAACAGTCTATTTAGAAAATACGAACAATACGATCGTATTGTTCTATATAAGCGATTTATATATATTATATCAATGTATATGAAGATGCAGTTTTTTGTCAAAATTTCATTTCATTTCTGACATAATGTTTATTATTATAAAAGTATGTAGATATAGCAGTTACCTTTAAAAGGAGCCCTTAAATAGCTCTCTATGATGGTTTTAGCAGTGGAGAAGGAGATGAAAAAGATTATGCTATGCTACCCATGCAACAAAGGAATTTTCCTTGTTGTTCAAAGTAGAAGACAGTAAGTTTTCTGAATAGGGTTTTCGGCCATGGTGATTCCTATGGGGTACTTTTTTTTCAATTCGACATCATTTCTTAGTGGCTTTCAGGCTATTTTTTGAGATTCCCTTAGATTTGTTTTCAAAGTCACATTTTAAAGTACAGACTAATTTAGATAATAGTTACCATTCTTGAATCAGCTAGAAATGGCAATTTTTACTCACTTGCCAGTTTATTTAAAAACCCATTTCTTAATTTTCGGTTACAATGGAACGTGATCCATCCTAGGTATTTTTTCAAAGACCACACTGCCTCTTTATGATGAACAAATAATAGTTCAAATAGGGATAAGTCCTTTTATTAGACAGTAGAAAACAGGTAAATGTAACCCGGAAGTAATTATTTTATTCTGTATAAATACAGTTTGTTTTAATTATAATGCTTTAGTTTATCTGCTAATGAAGATTGGATAGATTGTGGAGAAGAATTAACGCAGTCCAAAATGCTCTCTGTGATGCGAATGCTCTTCGTTCAAATTCTGTTTTTTTCGGATGTCTTGCAGAATCCAAAAGTTCCCGGGAAAGGTTAAAAAACCCGTTGACTCAAGATTCTATTCTGTAATCAGGCCGAAATAATGTATCTAAGGATGATGCAATAAAATTAGCTTATCATGTTATTGCATCCAAGTTAAATACGATAGCAACAGAAGGTCGAAGATTTTAGTTCCCGGACGGTACGATATAGTATGAACGACTTTGAAACTTTCCAAGACGACTGAAATATGAACACTCTAAATGCTGATGAATCAGCTGCTGCTGCAGAACGTGCGTATTGGATTTTGCAATGGGAAAAATTGAAATTTTGAAAAATATTTACTGGAAAACAATGATTCTAACTGTGTTCGAAAAGAAGTTTTACATAGATAGACCAGGCAGTCCCGATAGAACTTTCGTGTATTACCTTGCATTATATTCTCTGTGGCCAGAATTACAAAGCAAAATGTATGGTATTTACTGGAATTGCACCAACTCTATTGCCTTGGACAAACAGCACACAAAATATTTGGCCTGAAAATTTCGATTTCATCAGATTGAACTTCCATCATAAGGCCTGGTGCAAACAAAGCTATAGAATTAGTTCAAGGTGATTCCTTATGGATGATGCTCCTGAACCCTGGCGCCGCGCTGATAAAGGTAGACCAGTAGTGACGGGGCCAAAAATGGCAGCGGTGGCGCACTACCAAAAGTTTTCCGTGTCGCCATCGGTGAGATGTCGGCAGCGCGCCGCCGTTGCGATCATTGTTGGTCATTCTTTCTCAAAACCCAGCTTTAGTTTGGCCCTATTCATGAGTTAGAAACTTTGAGAGTCGCTGGCTGTTATCCACAATTGTCCTCAAAACCTAATATTATGTATTTCCTTCTTTTACCATTATGTAATTAACACCAGACTTATACAGGGGAGCATTTGGGACCTTGTTCCCAAGAAATCTCAAAGTTATTGTCATTCTTTAAGTCATACTACATATTTATACCTTTTTATATTTTTCAAATGCTGCCTCCGCCCACCCATTCAAGTCTTACTTCTAAGCTTGGCTGTAGCCTGGTCTTTACAAGGTTGAAATGCCTATTAACGAATTTTCTTATGAATAGACAAACCAACTTTTATAGCACTGATCCAGTGTGAAATTACGGGTTTTATAAACATATTTGGAAGTCTGAAAGTATGGATTTTTTTTAAATAAGAGGCTATCTTTTTAACATTCTGCTAGCAATAGCAAGTCTTATCTTAATGGGTGGATCAAAGGTCCTATCTCTATAAATAACACCAAATATTTAGTGAAGCATTTGCATGCTTCTCCTGATGCTAATAAGCTACTCATAACAGAAAAGGACGATGCTCATCTTCATCCAATTGTTATAAACTACGCCAAGGAGCATAGGGTAATACTGCTGACAATACCATCCCATTGTCGTCATCGCATGCAACCATTGGATATTTTTGTCTCTGACCCATCCAAGTGTCAGTACAAACAATCCATGGATATGTGTATGGTCAACAATCCTGGAAGAACTGTCACTATTGACATCACAGCTTGGCTGGTAGGAAGATCTTTCCCTAGCTTTCATACCATCATTTTTCCAGAAGTATTTCGAAGATATATCCCCTTTGAACTCAGATTGTTTGAATAAGGAAGGTCTGTACTCTTAAATACAACCCAGCCAATTTTTTTTTTCAGCCCATGAAGCTAGTTGCAAGTTGCAAAGCTCATCAGAGATTCTAACTCCAGCCCATCTCTTCCTGCACTACCATCCTCTTGTTACGGGGGGGGGGGGGGTTTATTCAAAAGATGAAGTTACGGGAGGATTATTCAAATGAGGATGTAAGTTACTGTTGGGGGTTTATTACTATGTGGTAACTGGGACATATTTTTTTTATGAGAAAATTTAGTTTTAATTCCGTAAAGTGGTTGATTACTTTAATCAATAAAAAAAAAATCTATAAACCAGGCAGTTCACGTTGTGAGAGTATAAAGCTAATAGTATATAGCCTTTTGAATCCCTCAAAAAGTAGCCCTAGAAGTGAGTACTATATATAGCAAAAAAAATCAGAGTGAAGTAGTCAACCTTCTGTCAAAGACAAATAGAGCATTCTGAACAGAAAGATTATAAATTCCATGCTCCCTCAAGGCTTGCATCTTTTCACTTGTCTCCGCGTAGCTAAGACGGAAAGAAACTGCAGGATCATCACGCGTAAGGAGATTTTTCAACAAAAATGCATCGCTAACAGGCATCTTTAGGAGAAGACACGATTCTTGTATTTTTGAAAATATTAAAGATGAACGAATTGAATATTGTCCAAATATTGGTAACAGTCCATTTTTTATGTCATATTCTAGCTGCTCAGCACCTCCCTCATTAAATATATTTTCTAAAATTATTTCTTCGAAGAAAAACTTTTTTACACGAGATCCAACGGACTTCCAGACATTTAAAAACTCTTTCTGAGACAATCGCTGGTGAGCTCGTTGTAAGCTTTCCTGAAGAGCTTGCAGCATTTTGCACAAATTTGGTGTTAAACAAGGTTGAATATAATCCTTCATTGAAAACATCATTTGCCATCTAGTTTTCTGGTAATAAGCACTTCGATCGTTGACATCTCTTAGAATTGTATGAACAATCCAATTTACCATGTCTTTCTCAAATTTTTCAAACAGCTCAACGATTGAGTCGAAAACCGCAACCTCAGCAACTTGATCCAAGCTTTTAGATACATCTTTTAGAGCAGGTACTGTAATATCAGGCTCTTCGCAAGGTTTCAGCTTCAAATTTGCTGCATCAGGTTCTTGTCGGGAAGAATTAAGTCGAAGAATCAACGTTGTATCTTCCCAATCTTCTAAAATCAGGGTGACATAATGTAATGTATTCAATACACCACAAAAACTTTCTCAAAGTGGCTGATCTTCAAACTCATTCTTCATTTGTAGCATCCGTATTCGAAATTCTTTAAGCAGTTCCAACTGTAAATCAAGAAACTGCAATCTGTGCTCTACCTGTGGCAAAACATTGTATCGATCAGTCATCGCCAAAATAGTTTTTGTAAATTTTTCTGCAACTTCTGTGAAATAAAGCACCGTAGCACCATCGAATTCTACATCGCTGGTGGAAATCCAGGCAGTATCAGAGCTGAGAAGGGTGTCCATTTTCTCTATAGCGTATTTTTTCTCAGTGCTTAGCCATTTTTCTAACGTACGTTCACCTGTCAATGTTTCATGAACTGAAGGTTGATTGTGAACACTTAGTCTTAGTTCTCTCTCAAATGCAATAATTTCATCGATACAATGACCAAAAAGGTAGTCATCCTCATATAAAAGGGGCAGGTCATGACTTAGCTTAACCACCACTAAACCATACAAAGCTCTTGTGAATTCCTCCTTGGAATCTATGTTGATACTATCAAAAACGGGTTGTACCCATTCACTTAAAAACTCACATGGACGCTTGCACCAATCTAAAACTTGAGTAAGGTATAGCTCTGGCCGACTCAAGTCGTTTGTCTGTCGATTGCCGCTAAAATGATTCTCAAAGCGCTTTTTTAGTGGTTTTGTCAAATGCCTCATTGGCAACCTCAAACCAGAAATAGAAGACGGCAGTCCGCAAATACAATCTGAATCAGGGTCCACCTCATTGTTTAGCAAAGCAAGAATCTTCATAAGACTTTGAAATTTCTTATATCCATCATCCGTAGTCCTTTTCACGTTCTCTAAGGGCTGATTTGTTGAAATGAACGGCCACCCAATTTCTACCAATACATCTTCAACTGACCTTTTTACAGAGAGGTAAATAGTTTTTGCCCATTCTTGCTTCAACCCTTGTAAATAATTCTGCAAATTTCCACATTGAGTCCCATGCATCTGAGAACAGATTTCTTGTAATTTTTGAATTTAACGGCAATCCTCTCATAGTCCTTCAAATGCAATGCATCTTTTAAGTCATAATTGATACATTTTCCAAGTTCTAAAAGTTGGTAGTACTTGATCTTGTTCTGAGCTGAAATAACTGGATCAATAAGAGGAAAAAGCTCACAAAAAAGTGGTTCACAATCCTTTGCAAACCCTTCAATCAAAATAGATGGTTGTTCAGCCTCAATTGAAATCTGGTTCACTTTCTCTTGAGATTCCTTGAGTTTGGCAAATACTGAGTCACTTTTTGAAAGGGTCCAATAATCAATCTTTTTTTCTAAACTCGAAATGGATGCAATTAAAACTGAAATCTGACTTTTAAGCTTCCCCAAGTTCTTTACTGCTGAACCAACTATCCTGTAAATATTTGTCAGCATGTTTTTTTTCAAATTTTATATCCTGTCCCTACCATAAGAAATATTGTTGATGTATGACAGGTGAAAGGTTATGACGCAATGTATTGTGTTTCCTTTTGGCGTAATTACATCAAAAATATAAAACGTTTGGCAGTCTAGACCTCTAACAAGTAAAGAATACTTGTCTGATTTATAGATATACAAAAGAACTAAGAGGTTGTCTCTTGTCAATATTTTGATATTTTGTCCACATGGCAAAAATATTACGATGCATGATAGTGGAAAGGCCATGACGCAATAAATTGTGTTTCTTTTCGACAAAATCAAGCATTGGAAGCATAAAGAATTGGAAAAAGTATAACAAGTAAATTAGGACCTCTAAACTAATCGTGTACTTAACCTTCCCTTTTGAACAGTGCTCATAAACTTACACGTCACAACAGGGATATATAGATAGTGTTAACGCGTATAATAATATTCTTGTTTGCTATATGACCTTAAGTACCTCCAACACTTACCTCTAATTCTTACCTCTAACATTTACCATAAATTTAACCATCCTTTGAGACCGGTGCATATATATTTACTTACCACAGTAATAAATAATAATGTAAGCTTCTAACAAAATCTTAACTTAAAGATGCCTTGTCTTATCTTAAAGATGCCTGTTAGCGATGCATTTTTGTTTATAGAACTGCTTAAGCGTGATGATTCCGCAGTTTCTTTCCGTCTTAGCTACGTAGATACAAGTGAGAATAATTAAATTACAATAGAATTGCAATAAATACAATTACATTAAAACTGTAATAAAATATTTTCAAATATAAGGAAGCTTTCATTTCAGTAATTTACAAAAGCGAAAATTGAGGCTCTTATTAAATAATATTATACTGATTAAAGAGTAAAAACTGGTAATTGCAAAAATATTTGACGCGTAGCGCTATAGCAACGCATGGTAAGGGTGCTACAATCTGTTGAAAACACCTCCAATAAAGCAAGCGGTGTAGCAAAAATAGCTTTATTAGATTCATTATATCAGCGAGCCCTACCGTAGAAGTTTTTCTACCCAGTTTATACATTTGAACCTGTTCTACCATTCTCCCCGAATTTTTGGGGATTATTCCAAAAATCATGAAAATCCCCCCAAAAATGGCGTTCCCCGAATCTCCAAAAACTCTCCGAATGTCTTTCTTTTCCCTTGATCTACCCGAAAATAGAGTTAGTGGAAAGTTCACGTTGAAACTCCATTTTGCAAATCAAAATGGGAATGAAACGATTGGATGCGGATTCCTCCTCTCTTATTGTGAATATATAAATGGCAAAAATGTTGTCATGTGTCAAGGCTAATGCGACTGCCAAAGAAGGAGCTGCGATTATCTCTAGACTTCTAATTTAATAAGCCAATTTTGTCACACTCTTCTAATTTTCGTAGCTATTTATCGTTTTTAAATTGCTTGTTCCTATTTTGGTTTCAGCACACCAAAAACAAAATACTTTGAATTGATTTTCATTGCTTTATTTTATGTGATAATAGACCAAATATCTGATGATTTTTATCTCTATTCAGCATTGAAGGTTACATGCAAATATTGAATTCATCAGATAGCTCACAGTAACAAATTGTAAGTAAGCAAGCAACGCGGCTCAATAGTAACCGAAATTTTAAGAAACAACTGATATATCTAAGGGATCGGCTTATTATGCTGGTACCAAATACATAGGATACTTTAAGTACAGTGCTATTCTTCAAAGACTACGAGCCTGAGAAAATTTGCTTAATTTTTGAAAAAAGGGGAAACCACTCACTTAAAATATCAAAGAACATTAAAGAAAATAACTCCATCAAATTCAGCGTATCAAAGAATTCAACTGTATAGGGTTAAAGCTTTTATCTACAAAAATTTTCCCAGAAAATGTACTTTTTCCATTAGGATGACAACTATGGGAACTTCCACCCCTTTTCCCCCTAAAATTATTTGATCAAATTTTAGAGATACCGTAGCCATTTTGTTCAACATAGTTAAGAGACTCAATAACTTCGCTTTTGGAGTTAATTTGACCTCCCAGAGCCCCTAGGGAAAGATCTTGAAAATATTTAATTTACCCATTGTTAATCCATTAATCAAAGTTTAGAGATACCATAACCATTTTGTTCAGCATAATTGAGAGACCCGATAAATATGCCTTCGGAGTTAATTTGACCTCCCACAGCCCCTGGGGAAAAGGTCTTGAAAATGTATAATTTGTCCATTCTTTACGCATAATATCTGTTATTTGGAAGTATGCATTCTTTTTTCGGGTAAAGGATTGAATTTTCTGCTGAAGGATTTTCCGCAGGGAGAACTTTCGATTGGGAAGGATATTTCTGGGAGATGAAATTTTGAGGGGAAATTTTACACTGGGGGGACTGGCCAGAATTCCTAAACAAATTCTTTCTATTAATTTTAAGTTTCTCTTTGTAAACCCAATCTTACGCGTAAAGATGCTAAGGATAATCGTTCAGGATAAATTTTTAACGGTATTGAATTGTCTCGACGATTTTTTGGGGAGAGGAATAATTTTTACGTGGAGGTGAAACTGGATTTCTTGGTATTAAAAAAAACCCTTTGAAATAAAATAAAAGTTTTCTTCCGTCTGAAAGTACGCCTAAGGAACAATATTAAAATGAACAAAAAATATTACATATATGAAGGGGATCTTTAAGCTTAAGTTTGAATTTAGTTCCGATTCTGTAAGAACGACTTCTGAAACATAACTGTAGTGCAAATTGAACAATGAGAAGCTTAAGTACTAAAAAACTTCAGCGTGAATAGTCGGTTGCTTAAAAGTCCTTATTATGTTATCACTTTTGTTCGTCTCAATTTTTAATGCTGCTCCTTGCTTTCAGGTTTTTTTTATTTAATTCCTGGTGTAAGTTCATGTTTGATTTCCGAAGAATATTCATTAATTTGAAGAAATCGTTACACTTTTTATTACTCTGTTTGCAATTATTGTCTTTCTATACTTCATTTTTGTCATCTTTCTGAAAATAAATGACATAAAAGTCTCGTTTTCGGGCTAAGAGAACAAAGCAGCAACGATAATATAAAACCTAAAGCAACAAATTTTCAGAGTGTATATTATATATAGCCTATTGTTATTGTTTTATGTGAAAACAGTTTTGAGGTTTTGTCGGCAATATTAGCAATAATCGTTTTTAAATATGAGTTCCGATCCCATCCTATGGCTCTAAAACCTACTCTGATGAAAACTTGACTTACTACGTGGATCCAAGCCCTACTTGAGCCTGAAAACGAAGCTATAATCAATTTTGCCAAATTTTTGCAACAAAATTCCATTTTGAACTTGCCCCGAAAATTCCCCGAATCTTGAAGACTTGTCCCTGAAAAGTCCCCGAATTTTTAAAACTTGTCGAGAGTGGAAGCCCTGATTTGAACGGTAGGCAAATTTTACATTCAAAAATTCATAGATGACCTTTGATGGATTTGGTTTGCAATTCTCTTCAGATATTTTTCAAAGATAGGCGTTAGAAACCTGTAAGGAATTGGCAGTTTACAACGAAATGTAGCCAAGATAAAAGCAAATACATCAATTGATGCCTCTCATTATGTTTTTCCATGATTCAATAGTTATTTCTGAGGCAAACTCCTTTTTGAGCCCTTAATGTGGCACCAGAAGGTAAAACAGTCCATAGGCTAGCCTATTTTCCAAAAGTTAAAAACACATGTTTTATTACAAAACTGTGTTGTAAGAAAATTTGCCATTTTTGCTTGATTAAAGCATGGTAATTATTATTTTCCTTAGCCTTAATTGTAAAATGTAAAACTTCTGATAAATTACATTTCTGTCATGTAGCCTAATCAGGCTATTGAGGGATATCTACCTTTCTCATTACAAATTTTGGTAAAATTCTAGTTTAGTAACTTTTGGCTATCTTGGAAAGGGGTTAGTTTAGGAAAATGAAACTTTCAGGGATAGAATCCCTCCAATCCCTCTCCCAATAGAGGGTCCTGACCTTTAAAAATATGTGTGTTATTAAAGTGAGTCCTTGCAAAATAGATCTTCTGCTTGAATGTATGGTAAAATTCTAGTTGAATGACTTCTTGCTATCTAAGAAGGGGGTTAGGTTAAGAAAATGAAACTTTCAGGGATGGGTCTACAGGCTAAAGCATATCCCAGGAAGGTATTTTAAAGTACACACTTCCACTCCTTCTCCTTTTAGAGAGCCCTGAAATTCACCTACATGACAGGTCTACATGACCTTTTGAAATTTTGACAAAACAACATTTACCTTAATTTTCAGTTACCAGTTGCTTTTTCTCTACATTTAGTTCTGAAAATACAATTACTGTTATTTGAGTAGAATTCTAAGCCATATCAGTGTTTTTTTTTTCAGAATTTACAAAATGTATTTGCATATCTTCAAAACCTGATAAATAGGGATTGAGCAAAGTTGTGAAGCTGAAAACAATTTTGTTGTACTTCATTCAAGCAGAGGATCTATTTTGCAAGATTTCACTTTTATAACACATATTTTTGAAGGTCACCAAAGGTCAGGGCCCTCTAGAGGGAGAAGGAGTGGAGGTAGGTACTTCAAAATACCTTCCTGGGACATACTTTAGCCTGTAGACCCATCCCTGAAAGTTTCATTTTCCTAACCTAAACCCTTTCTGAGATAGCAAGAAGTATATTAACTAGAATTTTACCAAATGTAGTGGAACCATTTTGTTCTGTTCTTGAAGTAAATTTTGGTAATGGCACCATTTTGGCACATTAATTAATTTGTAAATTATTTAAGCAAATTCATACAAGTATAGACAAAGGCAATGTCCAAAAAGTATAGAAAACTGATCTTTCTGTAAAATACTAAGGACAGTGGAAATAAAATGTGATTACATGGATTAGTGTAAAAACTCACATGCCCACATATATTTGGCTGTATCCTGGATTTCTGTTTGGCAAAGGTTTTTTTTGTGCGCAGGGGGGGGGGGGGGGGGGTCACAAGAAAAAAAAAAATTTCAGGAGAAAAAAAAGTTGTACAAAAATTTCAGGAGGGGGGAGGTCAAACCCCATACCCTTCCCCCTGGATATGGCCTTGCATGTGTATTTCAAATATTTGGGACTATTTAAATATATATATATATATATATATATATATATATATATATATATATCTATATTAGTTTTTTCAGTCTTATGCAAGCTTTGACAGTAAGAGTTAAAGTTAGATTAATTTAAATTTGGTTTCTCAGAAATGGGTAAAAACTTGACTTAATCCAACCTTACCTAACCCATCATCACCAAACCTTGTATAAAGCTGAAAAGGTTACAAGGGGCAAGTTTGAGGAAACAGTGAAATATTTGAGTACTACAAAGGAGCAGTGAAATATTTGACTATTACAAAATATCTCAGGAAATTATAAACATCTTTGGGTTAAGGGGACATAGGCTCCAAACACTAATGGCAGCTTAACCTTAAGGGCAGTCTTAATGGCACCATTTTGTTCTATTCTTGAAGTAAATTTTGGTGAAGTTGAAGGAAGCATTTGCATATTGACAAGAATGGTCAACTTTTACTGTAAGTTGTTTACCAGCCATTCTATTGCTGCAAGTTGTGAATTTTCTTCAGGATCTACGAAATAACCCTTATATTTGCATGTTATACAAAATACAGAATTAGGAAATTTGTTATGGTTAAAATAAAATTGGCATGGGCTCTATCTGTTTCAGGAGGGAAGGATTAAGAAAAGGAAAATAACCTGTTTTTATAGTCAGTACATTCATTTTTTGCAGCCCTATCAAAATTCATAGATACATTGGTATCACTAAATCTTCAATCAAAAATTCTCAAGTTATAAGTGGGTCCATAAAATGTAACATGGAAACACAAGGTTTATGTTCAGTGCTTGTCTTATGTATTATTGAATTGTTTTTCTTGAAATTTACAAATGCATCTAAAATATTGAAGAAAATACAGCATTTTAATTTTTTTTGTGCATTGTTGGTCACAGTCAATTCAGCAATAGCTTTTTTCTGAGAAAGTACTCAAAAACATGAATAAAAGAAAAAAAAAAAAAAAAAAAAAAAACAGGGAAGCATGATTAATCAAAACTTACTGTGTATTAGAAAGTAAGAATTTCATCATTTTTAATCCTTAGTGCTGCATAAAGCTTAGAGCTATATACAACAACATTATGGGGAGAGAGAAAATTTTCACAAATGCAACTTTTAAACATTGAAAAAAAAAACCTAATTAGCTATCTAAAAATGTTGCTCTTTTTGTTCTATAATCTTTCTTCTGAAAACCTGTTGCCCTACAGTACTATTGTCTTCTGAAACAAACATGCAAATACAATACAAACAGTGCCATTTGATTCCTTGTTTTATGCCCTTTCTCCATTGTATAGTTTATTTTCTTACAGCTACCCCTCCATCCTGGTGTTCCCAGGTAAAGCCCTATATATATATATATATATATATATATATATATATATATATATATATATATATATATATATATATATATATATATATATATATATATATAAAAAAGAACACACTAAAACACTGAAATTCTTACTAAATTTCTTACAATAAAATTCTTACCAAATATACAGCATGCTATTTACTTTACTTTACTGTTTACTTTGCTATTTACTTATAATCACTCAGAGGAAACTAGATTTCATCAAGTCAAGAATTCAGTTATCCATTATGCAACTCATCATGGGATGACAAACAACAAAGAAATATATTATTAAAGACTATATATAGGATGATAAGGGTAGGAGGTGGTGCCCATTTTCAGGAAATTCACCCTGCTAATTGTAATCCTTTTTTTTATTTGTGTGTATCCTACAGAAGAGCTGCCCAAGCATCCAACTGTAATTTTATCCATAATAAAAAAAAAAAATTATGTATGAAGAATCCTTATAAGGAGGAAGCATTATGATAACAAACAAGTAGTACCATTCAATTCTGCTTTTGACACTTTTACCAACTTTTACCAAATACTTTTTCCAACTTTTACCAAATATGATGTCAGTTGTATCCTCTCTCATAATGGACAAGATATTTCCCTGTGTTATATACAAAATTGGGAAAGACATGGATTAAAATAGAAGGAGCCATCAAAATATGATTAATATAAATCTCTATATATGATCTATAAAGTAAGAAATGTGTTCTTATGGTGTTTATTATGACATTTGTCAATACCCTAAAGACAAAATTTTGCTTCATTTGTGGGAGATGGGGTATCATTTTTACTTTACAGAAAATTATACTTGAATATATAATTGAATAGTATTTCTCTTTTGTTACTAAAGTGTTTCTTCTCAGAAGGAGTCTTCCTATAGGATTAGCCAAATTTAAAATTCACATAAAACCAATTTTTCCCTAAATCCCAAATCCCCCTCCAAAAAACATTTGAAGTTCATTCTATGGTTTCTCCTATAATATATCCTCACAAGTTGTTCTCAGTCAATTTTGGGCCATGTCCCGCCTAAGCATTTCTAATATCCTCATGCCTCTTTTGTGATTTTTAGATTTTTTTCATTTAGAATTTTACTTGTATTCGCCTGAAGGAAGCTTAAAAGGCTGCAGTGGTGCCAATTACTGGGGACAAGGGGCATGCCTGCCTTGATTTGGAAAAAGACCTTGTTACCTCTATTTAATAGCTATTTTGTGTTTTAGCTATGTGCTTTATTGAAATAACAATACTAAATGACTGGTTACTTGCATAGTTCATCCCTGTGCTTTTGTTTTTTTCAAAGCAATTAAATAGCACTGTTACTTTTCTTACTATTACTTTTCAATGACTTTGTTTAAGATGTTACTTCTGACCTCATCCTGGAGAATCCTAAATATACCACTAGTAGACAACCTTGTCTTGAATTGTGTAAAACAATTCTTCTCTGGTGTCTTACCTGTAGCCATGATCTCTGACAGGAGTTCAGTCAAAACTAGGCATCAGGTTGTCAGTTTATCTTCTTTTTTGCAGTGAATCCATAATCAAACAATGACCAACCAGCTCAACATTTTCCTGAGAGGTATTTGGCTTCCACTTCCAATAGGAGGAAATTCAGTATGCATTGCTTTAAGACTTATGAATGGATTGAATACTCATCAAACTACAATTTTTTGTTTTGTTTTGCTTGCTACCATTTATCTAGTGGGGATCTAGGGGCTGGGGAAACTGCTGGAAAAACGGCTTTCATCAAGACAGAATATTTTTTAAGAGTTCTGGTCTGTTGAAGCAACATAATAGTTATAAAAGACATAAGAATTGTGTGTCAGCATGGGCAGAATTTAAGATAATTAGTACTGATGCTTTGAGATGTGTAGCAATGACTTAAGTTGGTCCAAATGTCAAGAGGTTCAAGAAAATAGAGATCATGTAAAGTGCATTTTTTGTGCTATCTGCTTTTTGCCCACCAGGGTCTTTCTTCAAGGGGTCATGACAGATCAGAAACATCTGCAAGCTGGGATAATCTTGTTGAACTGATGGAGAAAATATGTAAAGGCAGCCAAAAATTGAAGGCAAAGTTATAGCACTGATTAGGTCATTATTGCAGTCGTCAGCACCAAAGCAATGCAGTTACACTGATAGGAAATGCCTTGCAGCAAGTCATTATTTTAGAAGTAAAATCAGCTAATCACTTCTTGTTGACAAGACAAAAGATTTTTCAAGAAAAGAATATTTAGCAATCCTACCCAGGTACATATCAGATAGAAAATTAGTGGAGCAACTAATTGGCTTCCATCACATGCAAATATTAAATGCCAAAAGCTTAGCCCTCTTGATTTTTGAAACTATAACAGTTTTTTTGTAGATTTGATGCTGTGCATTGTCCAATGTTACGATGGCGTATTCGTTATGAGTGGAAAGGGAATTTGTTGGAGTTCAAGCAAAGTTTAGAAAGAAGGTGCCTCATGAAGTTTTGTTTTGGCACTGTGTTGACCACAGATTACACTTGGTTTTGACTGATTATCTGAAAAATGTCAATTAACTTTCGGAATTTTTCTCTGTAGTGCAAAGAATTATGTAGCAGCACTTAAAATGGACTATTTGTGGAATCTCAGTGTGTCAGCAGGCAAAAAGTCTTGGAGCTTCAGAGGACAGCCCAAACTTGCTGGTTTTATGCATGCCACTATATTTTCCAGCTGAAGGTCAGATTTGATTGTATTGTTTCTGTACTAGCAGTAGTCCCTGATAATTCTGATGGTGAGGCAGCATGTGAAGCAAAACGACTACTGAAAAAAAATCAACTTGACCTCTTTTGTTGCAACTTTGCAATTAATGGAAAAAGTGTTATTAATTGTAAATGTTGACTTGTAAGGCACTTACAATAATTTTCAGGACATACAAGACACTCCAAAAGCTGAGAAATGATAACCAATAAAAACTTTAGCTAAAACACAACCGAATTCTTGACTATAAGCAATATCCAGGAATCAAAGCATCCAAAACCAGTGCTCAGAACAAGAGAAGTTAACCATTTTGACTTGTCTCAAAGACTCTTTCAAATTCATCAGCTGACAAGCCCAACATCCGTCAGCCAGTTCAAACAGACTCCAGTAAATTTCTGTGTTTCAAGGTGATAGATTATTTCATGAGCCAGATGGATTGATGTTTGATTTTTTTTTTGAATTTTCGAAAGTTGAAAGGATGATTTGTCATAATCCAGTGATTCTTGATGTTGATGACTATGCCCTAGAATCCCAGCTTTCTCTTGCAAAGTTGCACCTTTCAAAATGTGACACTTTTAAAATGGATCTACTCTGAGCTATCAAAATTTATCTGACTTCCCTATTGCCTATTTTGCAGTGCTAAAACGGATGAAGCTAGTTGCTACTTTACCTGTGACCAATGCCTGTAATGAACTATTCTTCTCATTATAAGGGCTTCTGAAGGACTACCTATGATCAACAATGGGAAATGACAGTCTCCTTAATCTCATGATCATGGCCATTGAAAAGAGAAGACCCTGAATTTGGATAAATTTGTTGACTGTTTATCAAAACAGTAAAGTCACCACTACCCCCATTTTAATTATTTTTGCCCAACCTTGTTCTGTTGGCTGTACCTTCATTAAAAAATGAAAAAAAAAAAAATCCTTGCTCCCCCCCCCCATCAACATTTTTTGCGAATTGGTACTGTGAAAATGCCTCCTTGGTATCTTTTTTGGGTGTTCCTCTGGGCACATTTTATGCTGATGAAAAATATTAACTGAATACAACGTTTTTTATACAATGGATAGCATCACTGTAATATTATCATGCATCATGTATTATATGTATTTGAATGTGATGTCATTTATATGAAAAAGGTTTTCAAAATTGAAGCTCTAAAGTGTAGTCAGCTGAAGGGTGCATATCCTGCTCATGACCAACCGAAATATTACCATGCCCCATGTTGGGAATCATGGCTCTTGACACTGCCCCTTAACCTCAGCTTTAGTCTTCTTAGGTATGTACCACCAGCCCTTTCCCCACCAATAAGAACTTAATTTTGATGAATTTGGAAAACTTCATATTTCTCATATAGTTTCGAGCTTTATAAGTTCCATATATTTTAATCTTAGCATATGTGTGCAAGCAACTCTTGCGAGTAGGGAGGAGGTGTAAGATTGGAAAGACCTTTAAAGAGATAGCCCACAATCAATCTAAATTTTGTTTTACTATTCATTGCTATAGCTTATCTGTAGATAAGAATTATTTTCATTTCAAATATTGATGGTGAAATCCGGAAGAATTCATCTTTGAATGAATAAAACATTCTTATTTGAAACCGAAATTAAAGGAGTCTGGTTTTTCGGAATATACCTATTTGCCATAGACTTAGAATGGAACAAACATCATATATTTACAGCACATGTTTATCAGGTATTCTTTTGAGTTGCCTGTATCTTCTGCTTGTTTCTCTTGTTTTTTGGGCACTTCTTATCCTAGATACACTGAAAACCTGCTGCTTCATAGTCAGTCTAAAATTGATCTTGCAAAGAGGGTGAACAAGGTATAGTTTTTTCTTGAAAGAATCTGTTTGTCACCAAATGCAAATATTTGATGTCAAATAATCAGTAAGGTACAAGTGATCAGAATTGCCCTTTTTTGCTATTTATTGTGTCCCTAGTTGTAGAAGGATTGAACAAGCAGAAAGATTGGTATGTATATGATTCAGTTTTAGGTTTGCAGCAGAAAACTGTACTTGACGTTAAACACAAATTAAAAACCAGTTCTGCAATGATTGTCACAGACCATAGCTATTAGAATAAGTAGGGTCTGGAAAAACTTTACTCAATTTTTTTTTGTCATGTTATACTTTTTGTTTGTTGGTTTTAACCTTTGCTTTGTGGAAATTATCTTAATCTAATTTGTATTTTTTTATTTCTCGTTCACCATGCAAAAAGTGGGGTAGCATAGTAGCAATGCTACTTGGCAGTTTTAATGGCCTAGTGAAATCTATTGGCAGACTTTTCTGAAAATACCATTTTTACACATAAAAATTCTTTAGCTCAAAGATAAGCTGTCAAAACACGAGTTATGCTGCTAAAGTGTCGGCAGCTTTTGGAATTCTGTCAAATTCTACTCCTGGCAGCTTTGGAACTTTTTTCATACATGTTTCTGGTAATGCACCGTTCCTTCTTAGTTGCTACATTCTTGTTAGATTAGAAAAATAATTGCTTGGTTTGGTGCTACTGATTTCATACCTATTTTGTACCATCATTGATGCAACTTCCAATGCCTGCCTATGGCTGAATTTTTACTTAAGAGTCATTGTTTACATAAGGAACCGAATGTTGTACATTCAGGGAATGAAATATTGTTTGCATAAACTATTTCTTTGTGTCACTTTTAAGTGAAAAATTCCCCTACCCTCTATGTGCATATGTCTGATGAAGGACATGCCTCATAGCTCTAAAGAGCAAAATTATTATTATTATTTATTTTTTTTAAGAACATGAGTACATAATTTTAATGAGACTCTATATGAGGAACTCTAGAATGTAAGCACAAATGTATGCAGTGCTTTGTGTGAAAGTTTTTCTGATACTGTGCCTCATGTTAATGAGTTGCATAAAAATATAGTGCTATTCAAGAGCAGTATTTCGTTAATAATTGTATTTTTGTCCTCAACTCCTCAAAAGACTGGACATCATATGGTCCTTAGAACTCTTTTTTATGTGACAAAGTTGCATATATTTATTTTGGAAAGTTTGAGAGTTTGGACGTAAAGGCTATATTAATATCCAATGATAACAACAACTCCTGTTGACTTCTGTAATTTCACATCCGAAGTCAGATAAAGATTTTTTGTAGGGTTTATTGTGTATATTTAAAGGACTTAATGTAATAAAATTAATTTAGATTAAAAAATTAAGTTTTCTAATGGAAATGAAGAGCAAAGTTAAAACTCAAAATTAAAAATTATTGCTCTGTGGTTTATGCAACACATATCTACAAAACTAGCTCAAATAAACTGACTTATGATATTTTGCAATTTGTCTATAATTCTAAAAAACTATCGCTTTATTGAAATATGTGCTTACTTTTTTCTTTTTTTCTTATTTTTTATAGCAAATTTGAATAATATACTAAAAGTATTTGATATCTTGGCTGGTGAAAGACTGTTGGGAGCCTTGTAAATTAATCTTGTATTTTCTACAGATTGCTTAAGGAGTTTTATGTTTCTCATTGTCCTGATTTTTATTCGTTTCTACAAATACAAGCTGTTTTGCACTAGTTCTATAAATTCTACAATTGCAAGGGGATGTCACAAGTCGGCTTATTTTTTAATCTTCCAGATGCATATTGTGTAAATTACGAGAAAATAATTTTGTTTTCTTCTAAGTTTCAACTGTGCTCTTTACTTTCACCAGAAAGTTTTTTTTTTAGTAATCGTCTGTACTAAAAAGATTTTTTTGATATCTAACCTCAAACTACCTTGATGTGTGAAAAGACTTTTTTTAAGCTTGTGCCAAGAGTTTTCTTTCCTTTTCTTGGGCTGTAGGCTTGGGCAAGCAATTTTCATCATTGGAGTTAGATTTTAACTAAAAAAAAAAGTCAGACTGATTTTTCTCAAATCTAAGATAAGAAAGAATGGAGGTATGTTGTTGAAAACTCCTTACTATACCCTTATTTAGCCTGTACGTTCATTTCTGAACGTTTGATTCCCCTAGCACAAAGTTGTTCCAAGCTTATAAACAAGTTAGTGTCCTGGAGGAGAGCAGAGGCAGAGTGGACGATTGGAAATACCTTCTTGGAATCTAATTTGGGCTGTAGAGCTATTCCTGAAAGTTTTATTAACTTGGATTAACAGTATTCTAAGCTGGACAAAAGCTGATAACTGCAATTTCACTCAAATTTCATGTTTATTATAAAAGCAGTCGAAAAAAAAACAAAGTAGAAACAGAATTTTTTAGTTGTCTACAACTGAATTTGTGACAACCCAGCATTAGTAGTCTCTGTTGAAGACTATGAAATCTGTGCAAAAATTTGTGGGTACTCAATAGCTTTTGGATGATTTTTTTTGAATTATCAAATAAACTCAACCAATATCTAAGAGAACAAGCAACAAAAGATTATATACATGCATTGCAAGCCTTTAAAGTTTCATTGTCACATAGAGTAAAAGGTGATGAACTGCTTTTGATTCACCTTCGGTACCAAAGATGAATAGCCTCCTCAGATCTCCAGAGTAATCCCAGTTTGCCACATGCTCAATTTTTTTTTAAATTCCAATTGCCAGTTAAAATATTCTGGAGATGCTGGTCAGTGATGGTAGTGGCTCAGCTCATCTGGCACATTCCTTACTGTAGGCCATGAGTTGTTGTATCCCTCCTTGTCAATGGATAACCAAAAGCTTGAACACTAGGAGATGAAGCTTTCTCTGGCTAAGAGAATTTTTCAAACCAAAGACAGAGTCAGAGAAGGATGTTTTATGCAAACTGGTGTTGCCATGATTCCTCTAGATGGGCATGATTCTGTTTCTCGGGATGGCATCCTCTTCTCGAGGAGCTGTCAAACTAGAGTACATTCTGGATGATATCTGGGTCATAGAGCAGTGTCTAAGTTGTTAACATACTTCGTTGGAATGTTGTATCGAAATTTACCATTAACCTATTTGAAGGGCCGAAATTATGTAAAGTCTAGCATTTATAAAGTTTTGCTTTCAAAGAGGCATAAAAAATAAGTGTTTTTTCGTCAATATTATGAGTGAATTCCTTTATATATAATTAATATTTCCTGTAGATTTGGGCAGTTGGCCCTGAAAATTACAAGTGTCAGTTTTAATAGAAACATATTTTCGTTATATTAAAGTTTCTCATCTTGGTTTTCAATTTCTTTTTCTGTTTCGCCACTCTGGGACCTAGACAAAAAGAGGCAAGCAGGGGGCTTAACACCGTCCAGTCATTTTCTAGTCTTAAAAAGGGCATTAGAATTCATCAAATTTTAAATCCAAGAAGGCTGACAGCCTTCAAAAAGTCGTTGTTTTTGCTTGGGGTTTGACACGTTCGACCAATAGGTCATATGCATTTGTATCACACGATTATTCTGTACCTTCTATAATCACTAGCTTGCTTGGGTGTCACTTCAGTCAATATTCACTGAACCAGATCATGCGTTTGAACCCTTATAAAAGAATGGTTAATAACAAGACAAATAGTTCTATAGCTCTTTGGTCTGAAATGGAGCCCATGGGTAAGTCACCTTACCTTGGTTTCTATGAAATGACAGGAAAGTATTTGAAAGGATTGTTGCACCGAGAAATAGTAGGATTTTAGGTGTTAAAATATGTTTGGTTCTGAATTCTGTGAAATTCTGTCCTTACCAACAGTTCTAACTACTTGTTTGGACACTAAATGCCCAACATGTTCCATACCAAAACTATTGTCGTAGAAGGAGTAGCTAGATTATTGTTTTGACCTTACTGTCAATACTTCGAACAACAAAAATATTTACTGCAAAGGAAAACAGATTTTGGCTGGATTTTGTTTATAGATACCTCAATATTTAGTATTCTTGCTAGTTTACAGATTTGCTTTTTTTTTTTACCGACTACCCTTGATGACAGACACACAGTTCGTGTAAAATACTGGAGCATTTTAGAGCTTAAAACCGCCTTTTTCTCTTCCCTCATGTGAACAGGATTTTAATTTCTTATAAGAAAGGGTAACTACCTTCCAGAGAGCTACGACGTTGGTAGACTCCAGGATGAGAATTTCGTATTAACTTTCTAAGAACAGTTGAATGTTAACTTGGGAGTAATTGGACAATATAGAAGGTGGATAGAATAAGTTTAAGAAAATTGTTTGTGAAGTCGATAACGTCATCTTAGGGAATATAGGAAAATTAGTGAAAATGCTTCATGTCTAATAGAGAGGAGGAGGGCTTTTACAGCAATTATTCGAGTGATATATTATATAGAAATAAGAGGAATGCAAAGAAAGTGGAAAAAGTATTAAAATATGGATCAAGGTGTGAACTAGTGGCCACAGATAAGATTGCTGAAAACCTGGAAGATACAGCCAGACGACATAATAGTAAATATTGTTCTGAAATGCTAATAGATTAAGAGGGTATAGTCGATCTAGACTTGCCCCAGTTGAAGAGAGGACGCGGTGACAATTATTGACAAGGAAAGAGTTAAAGGGAGATGGACAGAACATTTCGAGAATGTGCTAAACCGTCATAGGTTCATATCTACTAAATTCGAAAATTTCATTTACCAAACTGTCAACACCTGAGGCCTTACAATTTTTCAATCCTTTTGTTACTGTCACTAATTTTTACTCACAAAATAAATCTTCCTTCCATCTGAAGTATCACTAACTTTTTCAGTCTTTTCTATATCTACAGTAAGCTGTAGGAAAAACGTAATTCAATCCTGCTTTTTATGGCTATAATGAGATAAAGGTCGCGTTGGCTAGGACACGTTCTACTGATGAAGAATGCCAAATAAAGATAGTCCTTGTCGGCCAACTGTCTAGAGCCAAACAAAAGCAGGTCGTCCCCAAAGGGGGTGGGAAGATGTAAGGAAAGATTTAAGGGAAATGAACACTTCTTGGAATGGTGTAAAGAGGGAGACTGAATAGATTGGGATGGAAGAAGAGCACGCGTAGCTCTGTTGGCCTAAGGTGGCTTGGTGCTGCAGTGACTTGTTAGTAGTAGTAGTTGTTAGATAAGGGGGGATAAGGCTAGGGAAAATTATCAATCAGGACTGACTAAAAAATACTAACATTGTCATTTTAGCCCATCATTTTTCATATAGAAGACGGTGGTTTGAGACAATCTTGAGGGACTATTTTCACTCCCTTGTATATGTGAGCATTCTGGTGTAGTATGATATTGAGGGTATTCTTATCAACTGCTAAAATTTTATTTGCCAAATGAATGGTTTTTTTATTCTAAATTTCGAAAGAAAAAATTGAAATCACAACATTAGAAACGGAGGGCAGATTTAAATTAAAATCTACAGGTAAAATGTAAATAACAGAAGGTAATTCATATAGACTAGCTACTCTCTTCTCTATATCCTATCTTTATCATGTTACTCAACGCTTCTAAATAATCTTCTCATGTATTTTAGATTCACTAGAATGATTGAAGTTTTCCCAGAAACTGATTCTCTGCAAGTCATTACTATTAAATTTAGCAACATCAAAGATGGCCAAAGGATTAATCAAAATGAGGTATATTTGCCAGTGCAACTACTTTTTTGTTCATTCAGTTGGGGATTCTTCTGTTTTGGGTGAGAAGAAAAGGAGTCAGATAAAATGAGGAGGAAAGGATGTTTGTAAACATTAGAACACATAAACCTATTCTTGTGGGAGTGGGAGCTGAGGTGTAGTGGAGAGGGCAGTGAAGTAAAACTGATCTTAGAAAGACATTTAATGTCCTGGTATGACTGCTGTATTCTGCTATTTGTGCTGAGTTTTTTTTATTTAGCCCTAAGTTAGTTACCAAAACTATGAATTAAATAACCTGAAAGGTATGATCTTGCTTTGTGAGGGTTGAATCTATGATGTTAAGATACTCTTTAACCTCTAAACATTTGGCTGATTATCTTCTAACCACCCTCGAACGTTAGGGTGGATCCTATAGCATCGCCTATAGTAAAGAGCCATGTCCCACCCCTGTGTATTTTTTGACCACTTTGTATAGAAGGGTTGGCTATGGAAACTTGGGAAGAGACTCATTCGAATTTTACTCTAAGTCCTATGGGCCTCTGTAAGGGCAAAGTGGGGTTTATAAAATCCCATGTACTTGTGGAAGCTCTTATGTGGGACGTACTAACCAGAATATAAAAACGAGATTGCTACAACATCATAATTCTATTTCATCGTCTTTAAAGCAAAATACCAAACCTGAAGATTTCACGTCGACCCTCTCGGAGCATATCTTTAATTTTCCGAATCATTTTATTTTGTTTGAAAATGTTCCTTTGATTTCTAGGGACCAAGGTTTAAAGCAAACTTTCAGGGAAACAATCGAAATTAAAAAAATTCTATTAGGTATAAATTTTGTTTATTTTTATTCATGTCTTTTAGTTTTACTGCTGATGATGAACACTGTATATGTGTTCGAAATATCCAGTTAAATAATTTTATATCTATTTACTGTCAATAAAAAGGTATCATCCCTATTTTGAACTGTTTTACTTTCGTCATGGAAAGGCAGTGTGGTCTTCGAAGTTATCTACGAAAAACAAATTAAGCGGAAATGTAGAAGAAAATTGTCAATCTTAAAACAAAAGAGAAATCGACATGAATCAAAAAGCAAAAAAAAACCCAACTAAACCTAAAACACTAAAACCTTGCCTGCAAGAGCTAAAAAAGATTTATTATTGATGGCTATGTCACCCTGGCCATTGAGAAATGAGACCAGTTCTTATGTGGTCTTCTTTTACCCAAAGGGACCCTTACTGTCAATTGCAAGTATACAAATCGTAATGTACCAACTATTATTAATTATTTATGTTTCTATAATAAATTAAAATTGAGGATTATTAATAGGCTCCTGTGGGCTGACTTCAAGTAAACTAGGAGCCTTATTGGGCGCAATAGTCCATGAATTTACATACTTAACGACTTGGCGTTTGCTATAATGTTATTATAACAAGTTGTGGTTTTAGAAATTTCTTTGGCTAAACTTTTTTTTGAGTTTTGAAACGTTTATGTGAAGATTTTGCCAAATACGTTAATACCAATTTGTGCTGATCTTTCAGATTCTGGTCTTAAATCCTAATAAGGTTTGCAGTGAAAGTGCTGTACTGGCAGCTGCACTTAAGTGGAGATTATTCGAGAATAATGTCATTTCTGACCTGGAAGTAGTCGAAGAAACGAATTTCGAGGTTTTCTCCCTGTTTATCGAGTAAGTGTACTGAACAATTTACATTTGATTAATATTTTAATTATTTGGTCATAAATATAATTGAAATCTTTGGCGTCGAAATCTGTTTGGCCTAGTATATAGCCAGTTTCATTGTTGTTCTGAGTATTCAAAGGTATTTGTTCACTCTTTATATAGTTATTATTTTAAATAGACTGTTTCAGAGAAAATTAAAAAGCAACATCAGAACCTAAAACGGACAGAAATAAAGATACAACTGGGACTCCATTTAATCTTTTTGTTGTAAGCTCAAACTTAGAATTAACAAGACTGTCTTCACTGAATAAATGGAAGTTAACAGAAAAACTTAAGTTAAAACGATTATTAAATATACTAAACAAAAAAGAAAGAAATCGTCAAAAATAAAGTCTGGACTCCTATCCCGCCTAAACGCACAAGTGTTACGCTTTGCTGGAAATACTACATACTGCTGTTAGTATACCCTGTAGGTCTATGTTAAGCGAAATTGTGTCTTTTTTATGTCCCATCCATCAGCTAAGAAAAAAAATTGTGGCGACTATTAAAGTTGACAATAAATAACAAAAATTTATTAGAGTAAATGTATTTTCCATGATCAATTTAGTTTTATTTTCTTATAAGCACACTTACACTGGCACTATTTTTGCTTCATTGCATTTTGTTCATAAGTGTAGAAAATTGATGCCTAAAAGAATTTTTATGCATGAAATAGCAACTTTTGAAACAATTTGTGTTTTCACTAAACTGATTAAACTGAATTTCAGATGGCTGAATAGAGGCATTGACTCTTCTTAGGGTGATATTTTGTGTTTTGTATTATTTAATTTTTTTGATCAGGGAATTTTTAACGTTTACCCATCTTTGTTTCTATACGAGATAGTTGATGTAATGTTAGCATTGGTTAAGTATAATTTTTAGTTTCATTTATGAGAAATATTCGCGAAACAAGTTGAGACACGTCAGTCATTAGATTGAAAAAAATGAAATAATTGAAAAACATACGAGTTGTCTTTTGACAATCATTGATCAGTTTAATGCTCTCTTATCATTTCTTCTTTCTATGAAATCTCATAGAACTTTTTTCGTCTTTTTCTTTTAATGAGTGGCTAATAGGTTTGCAGCCATTAGATTAAACTAAAAAAACGAACAACATAAAATTGAAATGTTTGAAAAAATACGAGTTGTCTTTTGACTATCATTGGTCAGTTCAATGCTCTCTAATCGTTTCTTCGGTATAAATGCAGGGTTGGTTTTCTACATAAGGAAGCATGTTAAAAAACAATTCTTACTTCATAATATGCAGAATAATCATAGTTAATATATTTTGCAGGGGGGGGACCTTTATCATCACTTCTTCCATTCTTTTTCCAATTTTTCTATCACATTTTTTAATATTTTTGTCAATTTTTTAGTCTTGAAAATCGTTAATAAATAAACACCCAAGTGCCATCTAAGTAACAAATTGCTCATTTTTCTTTCTTTTGTTTCAGTGTTCTGCAGTCAGAATGTGTTTTTTCACGTGCTTTATCACTAAATGCAGAATCTTCTTTGGGTCTGTTTTCTTTGGCGGATAAATATATTTGTCCAAATTTAGAAACTGGAGTATTGGCACTGTTCTTCTCACAAACTTCGCCTGAAAATGCTGCCTTAATGTGCGAGCTTGCTTCTGACCTTCTGTGCAAGCCCTACTTAGCCAAATATGCTACGAGAGTAAGATATTTTTTCTACTTCCTAGACCTATTCCAGTTAGATTACCCTACTAGGATAGTAGATTAATTGGTACTTGTATGATATACCCCCTACCTCTTAAGTTATTCATGCATTAACTCACAGTAAACCAGTTTTTTTGCTAGTTTTTTTCAACTTAGCGTGAGAAGAGACAAAAAGAAGTGAATATAATTTAGACCATATATTGACACATTGGGGGGGGGGGGAGTATTTGGACAGTGTGAAGTCAGAAAACAATTCTTACTTCATAATATCAGAATAATTGTAGCTAACATATTTTGCCTGCAGACCCACTGTACTTTGCCCCCTCCCTCTTAATGTGCAAATATATACCCCAAATTTATCTCTAAAGTATTATATTTTTATCATACTTAGGTATATTTTATTAAGGTTAACTTAACTTCACTTTTTATAGAATAGAATTTATTTTAAAATTTCTATCACAGCATAGTTGGCGGGGATGGAGTCACTTTGGGGACTTTTGGGGAGTTTATAAGGGGTGGTTGTTGCGGGCGGGAAGGTAGGGTTTGGGGATGACAGAACGTAATCGGGGAACACACAGGGTCTTGGTACCAAAATGAACGCATAGGAGGTATCTTCTCTCGGCCAACGTGGTGAGCTCGAACTTACCTAGTAGATAATGACGGAATCTTCCCTTCACCATTTATGATTCTAAGTACTCGTTTTTGGGTATTTTGAATCATATAAATATACTCTGAAGAAAGACCAAAATGCCATACTGGATAAGCACACTCGAGTATTGACCGAATAAAGAACAATAAAGTCGGAGAAGGTCCTTAGGGGGTGCAAGAAAATTTTATGAAAAGTATTAGAAGGGATACCGAAGGAGAAGCTTGTTTGAGGATGTTTTGAACATGGACGTCCCACTTCAAGTCAGCAGTAATTGTCATCCCAACTAATTTAATGCATCTGATAAAGATTTTGGGAGGAATGGTGTTTGTGAAAGAGGGGGGATGATTTAAACAAATTAACCGTCGTAACTGACGAATTATTAGCGTTAACTTTCATCTTCAACAAAGAAGCCTCCTATGTGACATCGTCAGTTAATGTCATAATTGAGCTTTTAATGTTTCGTCGATAAGCCTCAAATGCAGATAGGTCGTCCACATATCATACAAGTTTCGGATAATTTTGTAAGATAATTGGTGTAGAATTTTTAACTATGTTTTCATGCAATAATTTTTAGACTTCCGTTTTACAGCACAATCGTGATTTCTATCCTATTATCCCTTTGCCTGAGTGCACATCAAATTTCTCGGAGATACAGTATGGGGTACCACAGGGCTTGGTTCATCACTTTTTTCTGTCTGTGTTAACGACTTAAGTAATGTAATACAGGGCTGCAAATGCTGCTCTGTCTGCTCATTAGCTCAGACGTGATGTAGCAGCGAGAAAAACTTTATCCTTATTTGCCGATTTCGCATATTTGAAAACTATGCAAAGGCAGAACAATAGCTGCTGGGAGCGCTTGAAGTGTGCTTATATTTTAATGTTGAAATATGGTTTGTTTTTAAAGCTTCGAAACTCTCCTTGAGTCAGCCCTTTTATTTAGTTCGAATGAGTCTGCTTTTATTTTTCCTGTTTGGATAATATTGTTTTTTTTTCTATTATCTTATCTATTTTACTGCTTCTAGTTGATGGTAAATATGTAGATAATTAAAATATAATTCTTTTTATGCTGAAATTTGCCTAAAATCATAACAGTTGGACTTCAATATTACACAACTTTTCACTGTCAATACTGTTTTTCGTGCTATATCAACCTTCATTGTTTTTCTTTTCCTTTTTTAGGTGTTTCTAAATGGTTCTTCAGAAGCATTGAGTGAAAAAGCGCTGCAGTGCTCAGTGGAAACACTGACTATGCTAATTTCGGACTCGAATTTATCTTTGAATAAAGAAAGCCAGTTATTTAATTTTATTGAAAGGTATAAAACCCAACACGGTTACGATGTAAGTGCTTCTGTTCTTCTCTCTCCCTCACTCTCTCTCTTTTTCTAATCTCCTTGTCCCTCTCTGTTTTCTGCTTCTCCTCATAGCGTTTTAAATAAACCCTTCTTTTCAATTAGCCAATTGGGAGGAAATAAAACTAGACTCAAAAAATAGAATGATATTTGAGACTTGTTATAGTACCTCAATCAAAAATGTGCAATGTAAATTAGAGCTTACCAATACTAAAAATTTAATATCCTACAAAGTAAAATTTAATGCTTTTTGATTATATACTGGTTGATATCTTCAAATTTAAACGGGTTTTGTGTATATTTGATTCCTTAATTGTTTGTTAGCATGATCTAAGAAATTTTGGCGAGAATTCAATTTCTACTTTCTGTTAATGGATCAAGAATCATCCAATTTTAAATATTTGTTTTTTTTCTCGGACTCGTTGTGATTCCCACTATTGTTTCTCTTCTAACCGCCGACTTCATTTACGATCCAATGTCGTCATCCCTGTCGCTTTTCTCTTTTTCGCAGATTTTGTTGTACAGTATTTCCATTTGAGATTCGTAGTGATACTTGTTGTCGCATGTCTTCTAATCGTATATCTCATTTGCACTTCATTTCGTGCATCATTTCATCAGAAACTTTTATGCCTTTTGCATTAGCTGTTCGGATTCATTCAAAATCATCTTCAGAGAAACATTATACATGTCTAAATAAATACACAGTTGCTCGTTTAAAGGGAGTATTTATATTCGTTATGTTTTAGTTAAAAGTCACGGAGTGTCAAATTAGCAATTTCGATTGAGTTAAGAAATTATGACGTAAATTCAATTCCTTCTTCCTGTTAATGCATCAAAGAATCATCCATTTCATAGGATTTGTTTTTTTCTGGGACTCGTTGTGATTCTCACCGTTACTTCTCTTCTAACCGCAGATATCATTTACGATTCAATGCATTCGTTGTGGTGCTGGTTGCCACATATCTTCTAGCCGCTGATCTCGCTTGGGCTTCAATTTTGTGAATCACTACTTCTGACTTTTTTCCACTCCGTCTACTTCAGCCGTTCGGATTCATTCAAAATCTGGTGTAATTTCGTACGACGTCATATATATAAACACGCTCCTTATTCAATTGTAATTTTCTGAAATATATTAGTCACGCAATAGCATAATTATCGTGTTATTTTTTGTTTAAGTCACATTTTCTTTGGCAATTCAATGTGATCTGTTCTTGTTTCTTGTTCATTGCGTTTTTCTTTAGCTGTTCAGTCATTTCTCATCTTGTGTAATTTTGCAGGTGTCAAAGATACTAAAAGTTAATTCCTGCTTCCTATTTATTAATCACAAACTCACATACTCTAAATTAACACGCCCCTTCATTCCATTGTAATTTTGCTTTGTCTTCAAGAGCTCACGCGCGCTAAACTGACACGTTTTTTCATTCCATTTTGATTTTGCTTTGTCTTCTACCCACAAGTTTCGCTGTGCAACTTTTGTTTGCAATTCAGTGTGATTTTTGCTGTTTGGTGTCAAACTCGTGACCTATTGAGATCGTTTTTTAGGTCAGAATAGACCAGGGTGCCAATATGTAAAAAAATGCCGTAAAATTTACATAAATACATACACGACTTTTCGTTTAAAGATATAAATGACGAGACCCCAGCGGTCCATGCGGCTGGCTTGTATATATATTGATTCTCATTGTCACTTGTCTTCTAACTGCAGATAATGCGAACTTCTTGTTGATGTCAAGGCGTGAGGTTAGGCTCGATACAACCACCCTTGGAAACATACGAATTTTTCCTTAAAGTTGTGACCTATTAGATCGTTTTTGTGGGCAGAAATTCTGAAATGCCAGTTTTCAGAAAAAAAAAACTATGTAGCCGACTTCGAGGAAAAATTAACGTAAGGCAAAGTTCAACGACATCAATTTCCACTTTGACCAGTGTTTGGGATGACCCTACTGTCCGTACATGAAGAATCAGTAAAGCATCAGTATCAGTACCAGGAACCGAGCGAAGCTTCATATACTTCTCCTATCTTTTTCTTCATTAGTGTATATAAACCGCACTATTTTGCGATTGAATGCAAAAATTGTAAATTATAAATTGATATTTTTGAATGTAACTATTAAGATATGTTTTATATTTCTTGTAGCGGTATTTTTAGACACTTCTCTCGAATACAAAAGCTACTGTAAATTAACTGAGGATAGTATTTGTTAGATGGGTTGAGTCTTTGCATGAAGTGATTCCACTTTTTTTACCCTAAAAAAATAGTTTAAAGCTAGTCACCCGCTAGACGGAATTTCTATATGCATTGTGACTTATGTGCATTTTAATTTTTAAAATTGCATTAGTTGTTGGTGATTCTGAGTTATTTGGTGGTTTTTGGATACTTATGAGTAATTGTGAAGTACTGGCAATATAAAAAACATAACTTAAAATAACCTAAAAAGCGTTAGAAAATTCTATATTACCGTTTATTCTGACATTAGACTGTTATTTGGCTTAAGATTTATGTTCTCTGAAAAACATGTAGTTTTCCGATAAGCTTACAGCTGTAACCCGCGCCAACAGAACAAGATATTCATATATATTTGTATATCTTACCCTCCCCCCCCCCGCCTTTATTCTACCTACCTATTGTCTCTTTTAACGGACTTTGATCATTGAATTCATTATTATCAGATTAATCTGTTTACCAAAGCAGAATTATGTCATTATTTACATTTTTTTTTGGTAAATGACCTAAACATAAAATAGGAAAACTTTCGTAATTTTGCATGCATCTGACGCATTTTCAACCTAGTTTTCAGTAAAGAATTAAAATAAAATCTGAAAGTGAATTCCAAAATGAAATTCAGTATATGGGTAAGGCTGAATTTCATCCGTCTAGCGATGGCAAGATTGTCGTCTTACGTTGGGCCATTAAAACCAAAGGACTGTAGAAAAAAACATATTGAAAACTTGCAAACGGCACATAAATCTTAAGCCATATAAAATGTGTTTCAGGATAACAATACCCCAATTGATACAAATTTTTGGTGCAGCATAAAAGATGGCATTCATTTACACATGTGTACATGCATATTAAGCTATGATTTCTTTTAGAATTACGCGCATGGAACGATTCTAAAATTGAATGCATGAATAAATTCTCCTCTAATATAAATCCAAAAATCAATTCCAAAGGGGATTTTAGTAGCAAAAGAAGAATCTAAAAAAGTAAAAACTGCTTCCTTATTCACGCTACATCAACCATGCTTTTGAAAGAGGGTTTGCCCCTTATCACTGCCCAAAATAAAAGAAAACCAATAAAAGTCCATAGAACAGTTGAGATGGATCGATCGTGATTGAAGATAGATCGTGAAAATAAAAGAATAATACATTTAAAAATTCTTGTGTTACTGCCATTCCTATTATGGTGAAAAAAATGTTATTGTACCGTAAATGAAGCTAATTCAACTCAACTGTTTAATTGCAGGAAGGATGAAGGTTTATACCAAATGTTCAGTTTTTATGTTATATTTCTATATGTTTAAAAACGCATACACATAAATGTTTTAGAACATACTTTATGCTCTATTTCAACTAACTGTTTTTAAGATTTACGAAGACTTATACCTTGTTTTCTATTTCGGCTGTTTAATTGCAGGAGGCACGAAGCCTCATACCTTATGTTCATTTTCTACAAATGGATATTGAAGAATTTCTCGATGGCCCTGCTCGTTCTGAATTGCTCACGGATAAGGAAAAATCTGACTTCTTTCTTTTCAAGGAATCAAATATCATCTCCCCTAGTTGGCATTTAAGCAAAAAGACATTTAGAGTGACCAAATCCGTAGTTAACCATGTCACAATCAGAATAAACATGAACATTTTCAGTTTCGGTAGCTCTTATTGGTCTTCAATGAGACATTATGATTGTCTTAGTCAAGAGTTTAAAGTAGAGCAGTCAGTGTTACTAGTAAGTTGTCATCTAAAGGTTCATATTGGTACTGGATGTTTGGCAACTGTTTCAGTCCTTGATTCAAAAGATTATCCTCTAGTTGTTAAATCTGTATCTGTAGAAACGGGTGTCTGTTGTGTTGCAGCTGTGTTTGATAGTCAAGCCGTTCTTTGTAGTAACTCTACGTACAAACTTGTTGTAAAGGGAATATTCCCTGTGAAGTTGGCATGGTTGAAGGGGATATTAGCATGAAATAAACTTTGTTTATTAATAGATTCAGTTTGATCTGTGGTTAAGAAAAGGAAAGGAGTAAACATCTATGCTATTTTGTATTGTGATTTGTTTACTATTATTATTTTATACATATATTTTCAAGACTATAGAGAGTGAGCTGTTTAACAAGGGTATAAGAATATTTGAATTTTTTCAGTTGAAATCGATTTTGCAAAAGTTAGTTCCGTTAGGAAATATGAAGACATTACAAAAAAATGTAGGGAACGAAAAACAATTTATGAGCTCTTTTTTCTGATAGTGCTTACCCCCCTCCTCACTCTAAAAGAAATTTGAAGATGCGTGTTTTCTTTGTCACCAGCCATTTAATACTCAAACGCTTTGATTCTATTAGAGAGGTCATTTGACATACATTTTCTCACTAAATTATATCTTATTTATATAGTTTTGGCATATTTTTATAATTATATAGTTAAAAATAATGCGCACATTTTCAAAATTTGAGAGAGGCCTTAGAGGATACTTTATCTGAAAAGGTTAATGATCAAGGGGCTTCTTAATTTCAAATGTACATTTTCAGGCTTAGACAACTTGAATTCGTTAATTTTAATGGTTTCTTGTTACCGCATACTCTCCACCCTATGTTCAATTATGCTTTGTCTATTAGGAAAGTTGGCTTACTAACAGAATTGTGTTGGTATTGCTTGAAAAAGGGCTGGGTAAATATCCATAATTGTTTCAGATCCGCTATTTTGTAAAGAAACGAATATCAAAACTGTTCGCTACTTATAATGTTGATAAAAAAAATTCACCATTTTAGTCCCAAATATAATCTTTCAGATTGTAAATTGTCCTATAAAATTCTCTAACTGATGTGAAATATAAGTTGTGTCGCTTGTAGTTGAAGCTCTGTTCTGCAGGGTTTTTTTCTTCTTTTTTTTTTACAGTGAGACTATAATCTTACAGTGAGGCTTATGAATGAGTTTGTTTTTATGTGGAAATAGCCGGTTCCATATTTAATATTTTGATGCAATGAATTTTTCCTGTATTTTTTTTTTGTATAATAAATATACATAATTGACTTACCATTTTCGGACTTTTGGAACACGATTACTGTTTTAAAAGTACCAAAGGATAGATATCCTAGTGCCATTTGATGCATGCTAAATCCAGAGTCACACATATCCACACTTATCACTTTTTTGGGGGGAGGGGGTTTATATGGACGGAATGGATTCCGTCCTCGCTCACTCCTCGCTCTTTACGTTAAAGTTGGAATCTTTGGCCAAATTCTTTAAAACCAACTTCTGAAACCCAAGAATTTTAATTTGAATGAGCAGTATTTTCAAAGAAAGTTGAGACTTAAGTTGAGAGTTTCTGTTCGTTTTAAGGTGTAATGTTGCTTCTTACTTTCAGATGATTTTTTTTATTTATTTAATCATTCAATAAAGTTGTCTCCTTGTCATGTATTCTTTAGGCTTTGAACCTTTCGGGGATTAGTCCTCCTCGCCTTCTGAATGGAGCAACGTCCTACTCAAGACTAAGAAGCCTATAAATTTCAAGGTACGAGCGCATAAATGCATTCACAGTCGTGAATTCGTGAGTGCCATCCGTGAAAGGATACGAGAGGGAGCAATCCCCCCATCACTCTGGGAAAAAGAAAGACAATAAAAACTTCGCTTTGAGACCTAGGATCTTGTAAATCTTCTCCCCCTTTATCCTACCTACCTACTGTCTCTTTTAACGGACTTTAATATATTGTCATCGTAACTATTCGCTTTAAAATTGCCCTCCTCATCCTCCTGAAAAATTTGTCCCCTGGCAAAATTTCTTGTGGGTATTCTTGTCCATGTTAGAAGAAAAAAAAGAATATCTTGTCTTCAAAAAAACTGCAGAATCTCTGATTTTGAAAGGAGAGTCAAAGTATTCAATCTCGGTATCATCTGCAGGATTTTAGTAACTCTCCTCTTAAGAAAGAGAAAAATAACTTTTCATTCAGAGAGGTATAAACTTAAAGTGGATGAAGCAGCTTTCACCAAATTCATCGCTTCATGAAGCAGGTGTAAATGTAGGCTGTTCTGTTTGTTTGCTTGTCTAAGTTACTTAAAAATTATGCTTAAACTTCATGCCTTTTGTTTTCAATGTGATATCTTTCTCAAATTGCATCACAAAGTGTTTATGGTAGATTTTTTTCTGGCTAAATATTGATACAGAGAAAAGAAGTCAGGACTGCAAAATCTACAATTGGTGGTCAATTTAAATCTGGTCGACATGCAGCTGGTGTATCCAAAAACTAGTAAACACAGGTTTTCAAATTTTATTCAGCTCGGGCAGTAATTGTCCACTTTTACTTAAAATTATGAGTGATAACATTTTGGGTCTTCGTTTGCTTACAGAGTGTTTTTTTTTTTGCATAAGGTGGCCCAGTTCAGAAAGGTAGTACTTAAAGAAACTAGATGATGTAATGGTTTACAGGTTCCAAAAGAACAGTCGAAACTAAATCTTGATCATAACAGGCTAAAAAATAATCCTTCATTTATGACCAGAGCTGGCTCAAATTGAAATTACAATAGAAAAAAAGTCAGGTCAGCTGAAAGCAAGGAGTAACATCAATACTTAAAACAAATAGAAATTATTTTTGTACCTGTAGGGGACTGTTCCTCGCTCTTTAAGCTAAAGTTGAATTTTTCCCCAATTCTTTAAGAACAACTGCTGCAACACAAGGGTTATTGAATCAGAATAGGTAGCTTTTTTGAAGCCCTAATAAGCGAGGGGTACAGGACACTGCAAACCCCCTTATATTCAGAATAATTACTTTTTTCTTCAATTTAATCCCGGAAAAACCCTCTTTCCCTCTGTGGAAATTTTACCCGGATAGTTCTGCACCACAAAAAATCTCTCGCAAAAAAACATCCCCACAGAGAAAATTCTTTGAGGATTTAACAAAGGTGTAGGTCCAAATATGTCTATCCGATGGACTCAGAAAACAAGGGCTTAGAACACATTTCCTCAAAACTCATTCTGTGTTTATCTGAAGGTCTAATGGGGCTTAGAAAATTAGGCCATTAAAAAAACTCATTGAGGCATCTAACCCCTTACCTAAAAATGATCTACCACCCATCCTTCACAGTTGCTAAAATGTACTTGTACGTCACTATCTTATAAACCAAATCAGTTCATGTGACTGAGGCATTAAAATCAAGTTCAGAAACATTTTTTTCTGTAATAACGTAGGAGGTATCAGCCTTTAGCATATCTCATTCAGCCCGAGCATGAAAGGGTTTGCCTACTTTTTGAAAGGGGGGAAACACCCCCAAAGAGTCAACTGACCATAATGAAACTCAAGCAAATTCTGGTAGCGAATTGGTAAGGAATGAACGACTCGGCCCAATAGTAAGCAAAACTAAAAAAAAAAGGAATTTTGGAATCAATTAATGCATTGAAAGAATACGCTCTTTATTCTGATATAATAAAAAAAAACTAGTTTTTTAACTGAAAGTAAGGAGCGACATTAAAACTTAAAACGAACAGAAATTACTCCGTATATGAAATGGGTTGTCCCTTCCGCAATCCCTCGCTCTTGACGCTAAAGCTTTTAATTGTTTTAAAAAGCAGAATTGTGGCAAAGAGTCAAACTTCGCCAGTTTGCAAAGTTCTCCTGGCGGGTGATGATGAATTAATTTCTCATGAAACCCTTGTATATATGGTTAACGTTGAAGGTTTGCTAGGTGAAGATTTATTTGAGCAGCCACAACAGAAATTACGTGAAGAATTGAAGCCAGAAGAGAGAAATTTAAAAAAGATACTGAGAGAAGAATCCAATAAAGAACAGACCAGAAGTTCATTTAATACTGAAGATTGTCCCACTAGTATCAACGATTTTTTTGTCACCAGCTTCATTCAATGCGAACTATAAGGAGCAAGAAAAACAATGTATCTTGAAAGAAAATATTGAATTGATTCAGCAACTAAAATACAAGAAATCGATACTTTTGGTTTCAGATGACAAACCAGATATAAAATCTAGAATAAGTGAGTCTACAAATACACAAGCTTACTTCCAAGATAGAAACAGATCAGTGCCATCAAGTAACTTACTTACACCATTGCCAGATAAAGTGATACAAAAAATGGACGAAAAACAAAATTATCCTGAGAAGCGCAAGCTCGAAATAGATGCTGTAAATAGGCCAGAAAATAAGAAAAAATGGACGCCCTTAGTTTGGAACTCGAGTGATTTTGTTCAAATAGACAAGAAGAGAAATAACTCATTTTCTCGGAAACCTTGTAAATACGGACTGCGATGCCGCTATGGAAGCAGATGCAAGTTTATTCATTAATGTGGCTATTTTCTTTTGGAACCATTTATTCAAAATTTTAGCTGAATAGGGAGTTGAGAAGAAGAATTGGAGATATTCAAATTCAACATTCCTAAGTAAATTCTTGTTGTATTTTCCCAGTTGTAAATAAAACTTTTAGTATGACATTTATTTATTTTTTTAGCTTATTCACAAGACCAGTAATCAATCAACTTACCAATGAGACAAATCATAAGGATCGCCATGTACTTTTTAGAAGAAATTTTTTAATTCTCCCAACGAAGGTTTTCTTTCCTACCACACTCGGATTAAACTTTCTTTTTCTTCTTCTTAAGTTTTGGTCAATTGTTTCACACGAAAGCAATTTTTAATTTTGCTCATTGCTTTAGAGGGACAAACTGACAAAAGCCAGAAGACATCTTAAAAGGAAGATTGTGAAATTAGAATTTGAACGTTGTTCCGATGAGAAAATGTTGTTATTTTTTTCTCAGAGAGTTAACTTCCGCCAAAATGGTTACCAAAAATTGGATACCCGATTTGATGTCAAATGTGCACGAAAGAAAAAAAAATCAAAGACAATGCTTAAAGCTCATTTTTTACGCGCTTTTTAACATTATTTTTAAAATAGTGCTTTGTTTCTTCTCTTTGTTTCCAAATCCAATGACCGACGGTAGTTTATCAGACTGATGTTAAAAACACCAGCAAGACGTTGAAAGTGAAATAGTAGCATGTTAAATCATCTGTTTATTGTGGTGGCTGGCTAATTTGCAATCCCTAATGCTAATGAGTATTAACCTTTACAATTTTGGTAGTTTCAGTAGAGTTTAATAGTGCCGGTTTTACTTTCATCCGAAGCAGACCATTCCTCGCCTTATTTCTTCCTCCTCCTTCTCGTATGATCATTTCTACTTAAAAATTCCTACTACCAAGAAGCAGAAACTCAACAGATTTTGAAACAAAGAAGAAACAAAACGTATTTTGAAAATTAACATCTTTTGAGAAAGACTGATTAATAACGAAGTTCCCTGAAATTATCCTAGAAAGTTTTTCGAAAAAAGGAAAGACTTTTATAAATGCTTATCTAAACAAGTTCAGCGTTTGTGCCATTTTGGTAGTACACAAATAGGGAGCTTTTATTCACCATGATATACCAAGGACAACAAAATAAACATATTTTCTGCCCTTTAGTCCATTCATACTAGAAAACCACGATTTTCTAGGATTTATCTTTGGTTGTTTCAAATATGACGTTTTTAACGTTGTGCCACATTTTTGCCAGCGTTGCCACGCTGAATTGTGAAAATAAATAAGCAAAATTAATTAATTAAATTTGAAGCCTTAATCCGTCCACAAATTCAAACACTTACAACCTGTTGATTCCCAAAGACAACTGCATCTTCAAAGAAAAACTATGCCTTCTTAAGATGCTGTATCATAGAGTTTAGTTTATTTTTGGCTGATTTCGCCCATGTTTTTTTTTTTTTTTTTTTTTTTTTTTTTAATTTGGCTCCTGCTATTACCAAAACTACAGAACTACGAACAGAGATCTTTGCACTAAAAATTGGATTACAGTTTTTCTTAAATATGTACACAGTTGGATAGGTTTCCACTTCACCAATTCAGGCAGGTTTCATTTTACTGTCCTTGGTATTATAAAACAAAATTGACGACCAGAAAAAGGACTCTTTAATTATTGTTCTAAACAGAAGCAAGCCAGATTTTAAGCTAAACGTTAACTTTATCACCAAGTGATGTGAAATCCCGCTGCCGAAGCAGAAGTCGCTCATGTCAAAACCTAGCTAACGCATACAAAGAAAAATTTTCTTGTTTCCAAAATTCTTGGATTAGTCCATAACAGTAAGTTTTAATGGGTAGGATTTGATTGAAGCACTGAGGGCAGTGAACTGTGTGTGTTTCGTATTATAACACAGCTTAAGTAAAAAAGAGTAAGAGTTAAATAGAAATAATAGCGGAACATTTCATAGATTAAAAATCTTGATACTAGTTGTAATCAAATAGTTCGTGGTAACGCACAGTAACTAAGAAGCAACCCGGCTCAATAGTAGCTGAAACTCTTAAAAACAGAATTTTGATACCAATTGATACATCAAAAGAATCGGAACTAATTTCAAATATACAAGTTTCATTAAGTTTAATCTTACCCATCAAAGGCTACGAGACTGAGAAAATTTGCCTGATATTTGAAAAAAGGGGGAAACACCCCCCAAAAAACATAGAATCTTAATGAAAATCACACCGTCGGATTCGGGGCATCAGATAACCGTACTGTAGAGATTTCAAACTCCTATCTGCAAAAATGTGGAATGAGTATTTTCTGCCAGAAGAAAGGTCACGGATGTGTGCTTATTTTTATTTTTTCCAAGGGTAATCGTATCGACCCAGTGGCCCTAGAATATCAGGAGAGGGCTCATTCGAACAGAAATTAAAAGTTTTAGTGCCCTTTTAAAGTGACCAAAAAATTGGAATGCAACTAGGCCCCCTCCCAAGCCCGTTTTGTCTCAAAATCGCCCGATCAAAATTTTGAGACAGCTATTTTGTTCAGTATAGTTGAAAGACCGAATACTATGCCTTTGAAGATATCATGGCTCCCCAAAATCCCTGGGGAAAGGCCTTTAAGTTACAAAATTTGCTCATTGTTTGCGTATAGTATGTTATTGGGAAGTATGCATACGTTTTCGGGTGGGGAGGGAAGAGAATTTTCTGCTGGTGGGATTTTCCACGTTGACAATTTTCCGTGGAGGGAAATTTTCAGGGGGTGATTTTTCAGGGGAAATTTTATACTGGGAGAATCGGCCAGAATTCCTATACGTGGGAGAATCGGCCAGAATTCCTATACGTAATTCTTCTTATGTCTTGCTTTTTCTTTGCTGACTCAATTTTACGCACGGAGATGTTAAGGGTAATTGTCTGGAGTTAACTTTCGTCAGAATTGAATTGTCTAGATAATAAATCCGTGGGGAGGAGGGATTTTTTCGTGGAGTTATACCCAGATTTCCTGGCGTTATTAAAAAACGATCAGAAATAAAAAAAAAAGGTTCAATTAAAAGTAAGGAGCGACATTAAAACTTGAAACGAACAGAAATTATTACGTATATGAAAGGGGTTTCTCCCTGCTCAACACCTCGCTATTTACGCTTAAGTTTGAATTCTGTCCCAATTCTTTAAGAACTACTCCCGAAGCACTATGTTCGTTTAATTAGAACAATAAGAAGATTTTTTTTTAAATTCTAAAAACCCTTAGCGCAAAGAGCGAGGTATTGAGGAGGAGCAACCCCTCTCATATACGTAATAATTTCTATTCGTTTTAAGTTTTAATGTTGCTCCTTACTTTCAGTTGAAAAAATTGTTGTTTTTTTATTATTTGATAGATCAAGAAAATTATGAATGAGATAATTCAACATTTTGATGTTCCTTTTCCCATTTTTTTATAAATCAAATATTAAATTTTATGCTGGAATAGATAGTTCATAAGTCAACCACTGAATAAACTCTCATAGACATTCACAGAGAAAAAAAAAACAAAAAAAAAACGAATACAGACCAAATTCTGCAAAATTCTTCGTCAGATCTGACCGCTAGCCCACAGTCACATTACATTTTAAAATTATGGTCTTAATTTCAAGGGTTTAGCGCAGTGCTTACTCCGGTTTGGTCTAGAAAAGAACTATGATAGTATTTTTTTGGCTATTTTACTAAAGTCTTGAAATCACGACCATGATCTCAGAACTTACCACGACTCCGGGTTAAAGGCGAAATTTCACAGAACGATTCGTTTTCTTATCTCCACGCAGCCAATGCATGAGAGTTCGATATAAAATTTCATGAAGTCTTTTCAATTACCATAGCTAGTCGTCCCAGAATTGGATGGGAAGAGGTCACAAGGAAGGATTTAAGGGAAATTGGAACTTCTTCGGGGGCTTTAGATAAGTTAGGATGGAGGAGCATGCGTAGTGTGTTGGCCTCAGCCGGTTGGGTGGTGCATCAAGTTGTTAGTAGTAGTAGTGTACCCCACTTGTCTGACTACTAGAAATATGTCACAAATAATTTATTGACGAACCTGAATAAGTTTTGTACTCAGAAATATATCTTGAAAATGTCCCTCTTCGTCTTCTGTAAATACATTTTATTTTTCTGTAACACAATATATTTATCGAGAAAAAAAGAAACACAGAACAGTTTAACAAACCAGTGCGCAGTCCACACCAAGTTAAAATAGAATGAAAGCCCAAAAAATTCAAACCAATCAACAATTATAAAGACACTTTAAAATTGTTCACATTAATGAATAACAGAAATTCATAAACACATCCCAACTCTCAAGTTCTCTACTATGCTTGAGTGCCTTAAAAATAGCAAAAAAGAAGACAATTCCTATCTATAATACATTTTCCAGAATTAGTGCTACACCAAAAATAGAAAACTATTACACAAAACAAAAAGCTGTATCTCAAGCCATTCTACGACTTAATCTAGTTATATAGGGTCCAAGAGCTAGAACTGTCCTTCCGGAATAGCAACCAAAGTAAAGTAGTTTAAACCCAACTTTGGAGGAATATTTATGTTTCCATCCACTACATTCTTTTGCATTAAGAAACACACCTCTTAGTGTCCTATCCCGAATGTGCTCATTGAGTCAAATTTGCCATTAATTATTCAACAGCCTTTTCCGGTATTGTCTTAATTTCACCTTTTATATAAATTGACTTAAATATATCAATATTCTTCTTCATGATTTTTACAGTCACGGGCACACCCCTGAATGCCGTCAGTAGCCAAAATTCACAAATATGTATAGGGGGAAGGGAGGGAGCAAAGTTATCTATCCTAATCTAGGGGGGAGTATTTTTTTTTCAATGACAATAGCAAAAAAGGCTATTTTTAATTAAAATACCCAAAAGAAATTTTCGGAATTTAAGGGAGTAGAGGAAGAGGGGCAACCCCCCATGAAATGCCACCATTGAATTCTACCCTTCTAACTCTTATGCCGAAACACTAAATTGAAACTCGGCAGGCTCGTATTCTATTTCCAAATGGTTAGGATAGTATAACGAAATAAAAATTAAATTTAATTGCAAAATATTTGGATTTTTAGAACATGGATTTGTTTTCCTATTTCGATGAAACTTTCTTTATCGCTTTTGATGAGATCAAGCTATATTTGTAGTTTTTCAGTACAATGAAGAATAGAGCTCACGTACTCAATGCCAATTATTCCAAAAAAGTTAGGAAAAAACAATGTAACAGAAAAAAAGAAAAGAAAAGTGTGAACCCGCGAAAAAAGTGTAAAACAAAGGAAAGTGATTGCGAAATAGTCCAAAATGAAAATAACCGGACCCAATGCAGGAGCCAAGCAAGCTGTAGCACTTTTGAAAATATTCGTAACATTGTTGGTCTTCAAAGTAGTAAGGCCTTATTTTTATAAGGGAAGTGACTGCAGTATGGTCCAAAATAAGAATCACGGAACCCAATAGAGGAACAAAGTAAACTGTGTCCCATTCGTACTGCATTCATGGAATATTCGGGCCATTTTTGGCTTCAAACTACTTCAAATGAGTTGTAAACCGTCTTTCATTTAGTTGTTAAATTAAATTCAGCCAAAAATTCAGTTAGTTTTAATTTCAATTAATTTAATTACATTTCAAGTTTAAGTTTAATTTACTTGTGAATTCGCTTAATTTAGTTGTAATTTCAGCTGGATTTCCATGAATTTGGCTAAATAAGTGGGATTTTAAGCTCATCAGGCAACTAAGACATTAGTTCTCGTTTTCGGTTAATCAAACCCATGTTACTGAAACTAAGAAGTCAAATTATTAAATAATTTAAGCCGTCAGGAAGTACATGCCATGGAAGGGAAGACATAATGAAGTATTTTTACAGTTTCACTACGCTTCTAAAAAAAAGGTGTTAGAACCATCTAATTCTTATATCGTGAAACCACTTCGAAATCTAACATTACTTAGTTAGTTTAAACATTGGTTTCAAAGATTAGTTTGTTCATTAATTGTCTATACGTTTTACTTTTAAAAACTTGCGCAAAAAACGTCTACTATTATTAAACAAAATAACCAATCATATGGTAAAAATAGATGAAAAAAAGTCAAATTTCAAATAATTCAATAAGTAGAACTTAAATTAAATCAAAGGCGGCTATATAAGACTTTAATAAAATTATATTGATAAGAAAGAGGTGAGAACTATATTGTTTTATCACTCCTTCTTTATAAAAGGATTAAAAGTATAAACTTATGAATATTAGCAAAATGTCTTTCATAAGCAGTTGGCCAACAATATTAAAGCTGACCTTGGGTATTTCTGCCTTCTTTGAGAAGAAACGCGGGAGTTCAGACAAGGGAATATTAGAAAAGCAATGCTTTAGCAGTTTAACATCCAAAATAGGGTTTATTGATTATATTAGTCTAGGTTATCAACGTAAATAATTATCTATCATTAAAACTACATGATCTAACAGAACACAACTTAGCAGGCTTTGAGCTGCAAAAAGCAATGTCGTAAATCGAGAAATCAAAAGGAGTGGACTGACAAATATGCAAGTTATAGAAATCAATGCTAAAATGTAATCAAAAATGTAAATTCTTAACAAGTAATAGAAAAGGTAACAGCATTCAAACTAATAGTGAGACAGGGCTGAAAAAAAGCATAGGCTAATGCAAGCAAACATTTCACAGGAAGTATGGAGAAAAGAGCTAGTACTTAATCTTGGTTTTAAAACAAATTTTACGGAATCTAAATCTGTATTTACACATCTAACGTAGGACAAGGCCCTTAATTTTCTCTAGGGACGGGTCTTCCCATGGAAATCTTTTAAAGGAAATATACATCCAAAAACAAGGTACTTTAATATATTTTTTTGTAGCTTTGCTGTAGAACAATTCGGTAACGTTATATTCACAGGAGATAATGTTAGCACAAAAAAGGGTTTCCTGTATTTCCCCCAATATATTTAGGTTTAAGTAATGATACTAATGGAAGCACAAGACATTAATGGAAACAAATAGAAGATAATTAGGTAGCGACTTTGGTGAAAATATATTATTATGTGGCTATGTACTTCCACATGGTCCATTTCGATAGGAAAGGTCATTATTTTTAGCTTTTAAAACTGAGGAAGTTCGAGCAGAAATAGGGTTAAACCCGTCTTAGGGTCACTAATTATTCAAAGGGCAATAAGCTCATGGTGTCCCGGGCAACTGCCTGGGTTACTAGTATCTTGAATCACTGTGACTATAAAGTTGTGTTTTTTTTTTGCATTTTTATTTCGAGTGTTCAGAATGGAATTGAACCTCCTTTTTATTTATTTTCAAATCTAAGTACCGAGGATATTCGGATCGGAAGACCTGAAAAAAAAACTAACGGTGAGTTGTTTTGGCTGTACTCCACACTAAAACAAAGGAATTGACGAGTGATCATATTTTTACATTATACAATGTTATTAATTAATATAATTTCAAATCATTCCTCACAGCTTTGCTGCAAAACAATTCATAAGACATTAAATTCACAGAAGATAACATTGACAGAAAAATAATTTCTTTCGTATGAAAAACTACAAATGATAAAGATCCTAGTGAACATTTTTAGATTTTCTTTTTTTTTAATTTCCTAATGAAATTTTTTCTATCTCACAGCGTACGAATTGGTATTTAATAAATTTTCAAGTTTTACATGAAAACTTTCATACCTTTAAAATCTTACGTCAAATTTGTCGTGAAATAGAAATTTGCAATTTGACTAATTCTAGGGCTGGGGGGGGGGGTAGATAAAAGTCTTGTTTTTTAAGTCAAGTTTCTTGAAACATTCCAGAGTTGCTCAGGCCAAGAACAGAGGAGAATTTGAAACTCACCAGCCCTCTCCTATGAGAGGGGAATATAATTGCACATTTCTGCAGCACCAAACGTACACTTTTGCTATTAACTTAAAAAAGTCAAAAAATATGTTTTGCATTAAGTAATTTAAGAAGTAAAAAACAAGTTAAGTCAAAACAGCCATCTTTTGGTTTTCAGGAGACTGACAATAAAGATGAAGTCTTAGGCTAAAATCAACATCTCTACATAAAAATATTAGAAAATTGCTGCATTTAAATACCATTACATCCATGCCAGCTAACGATACTCATTTGAGCTCAGTCTAAACCGTCCAGTTATGAGAGAAATGATCAAGTCTGTACAACAAATAGCGGAAGAGGTTCAAAAACATTATTCGTTCCTGATTTTGAATTTAATATACCGAATATCCGGTCAAAATTCTCAAACTTGTTCTTTTCACTTATCTGTTTGTGCATGAATAAAACTATTGAGAACATTTTAGTTATGTTTCGTCAGTTGAACGAAAAAAAGTGTTCGGTGACAAAATTTGGTTTTTGTCATTTTCGGTAGTCATCCTGATTTTGAGAGATTTTACTTTATTTAATTGTTATGTGCATGCATCTCTAAAACTTTTTTAAAAGAAACCTGTTAATTTGTGTATATTAATACACCAAATGTTTGAAACCAATGAACAAGGAGAGGAGGGGGCAAGAAAACTTTCACCCAATCATAAAAAAATAAAAGTCATGCTTTTTTTTCTATTTCAATCGCGGGTAAAAATCCAAAGCATTAAAAATAGGTAGAACTTAATAAGAAATTATCAAGTCTCACGCATCATTCACCATCTATTAAATTTAGTGTTTTTTTTTTTTACATCTAAATGCAAAAACAAAAATACTGCAAAATCAACATGTGAACAAACAGTATACTATTGTAGTAAAATCGAATAGGACGCTGTAAAAAATTCTAAGTAAAATGAGAGATCATCCACCGTTGAAATGAAAACAAAAATAAACATAAATACATACACTGAATATTTTTGTAGTAACACATTCATAGAATAAAAACAACCACAAATTTGAGGGAATAAAACCGTAAACCTCTGAAGAGACGAGGAGGGCCAAAAAATCGCTCGACTGTTAATGTGTAGATTTTGTCCCTCCCCCTTCAACGAAACTTTCTTTGTGTGCCAATATGAATATACGTAATATATATGTAAAATTAACTGTAAGTTGTAATTCTATAGGAATACCAAGGATTTCGCAAACATTTTTCGAAAAACAATACAAGAGGAAAAGAGAAAAAACAAGTAGCTCCAAATTATCACTTGAATATACGCTTATTGTAAAGCGAGGTTTCAGGAGCAAATTAACGCAAATGCATGCTGGACATAATATAAGATCTAAGAATAAAGATCTAATCCTCTAAGGAGCAGGAAAACTTTGACAGCTTTCTGATATTCGTACATTAAGACCTATGCATCACAAAATCTAACGGCTATTCTAGTGGCCATAGCTACACTCAGGGAGGTACCCCAGCTTCTAAATTTAGATTTTTAATATCTAATGTATTAATTAATTGAAATCATAAAATAGAGTGGCCTAAAATCTACTTTTTGTGTAAATCCTATTTTTGGACACCTATTGTCAGAAATCGAACACGGAAGAAAATTATTTTTTTTAATTTAAAGAAACCGTGACCTTTGCGTTGCTTATGACAAATTTTTCTAGATTTTAAATAGCCGATTTAAGAGAGATAAAATGATGTAAAATACTTGCCATTGTTAAACTATCAATTGCGCACACACACAATGGACAGCCTAAGACTTTTGTTTTTTTTTACTGAATATTCACAAAGTAGTGATATTTATCTGAATGACTTGTATTGGCAGCTATTAGACAGTATTCTGCTAAACATGTCAACCGAAACAGAAGAAGAAAAGACAGCTAAACTGAAACCGTATCAACCTCAACTTTAACACTGTCAAATCTCTACAAGTACACTCTTGAACTGAGGTTGTTTTGATGACACGCTGAAAATGCACACATTAAACACAGTAACGCATGAACAACTTGAACACAGGTGTCAGTTTTTATAAAGTCTTCAATTTGCTTGCGCTTTTTCTACTCCCAAGTTTGGTGATTTTTTACGTCTCATTCGTCGTACAGTGGCTACATCACCAGCATTGACCATGGCTGTGGAGTCAATACTACTGCCAAGGTTTATTTCCTGACTAGATGAACTATCTAAATTATCACTTGTGGACGGAATATCTGTCTTTGCTGGTGATGAAACAGACTCTGATGGTATTTCGAAAAGGTTATCATTAGCCTCATGTACAGTGTTCCTAGGCTTAAATGTCTGCTTTCTTTCACATTTATGGGGCTTATCGATTGGCTTAAATGTTCGGTTGCCAATAGATCCGAGCCTAGTCTTAGCACGTGATATTTTTTCTGACTCCTCACCAGAAGACTCAGATCTAAAAATAGATGACAACTCTTTCTTTTCTTCTGTGTCGGAGTCTGACTGCACTATAAATCCACCTCTTGTTTTACCAGGTGATAGAGGGGGTTTATCTGAGACAAGAGGACTTTCTGATATTTGACCTCCCATAACAGCAAAATTAGGGGCAGAGGAACTGGATCCTAACCCTTTCTTATCCTCTTTCTTTTCATCGCAGCTTTGGGATCGAAGCTCTTTAACAGGGTGATTAAATATTGTAACCCTAGGAGGAGTTATCACAGTTGCGTGAGGCATGGATGAACAGAGAGGAGAGATGCCTGGTTTCTCAGCAGACCGTGGATGCAGTCTATCTGGAGACAGGGCTCGACGCAAGAGTGGAGATCCTGGCTCAGCGGATTTTGGCCTCGAGAATATTTTTTTACCAAGAGGCAGCGAAAGCTGACCACTTGGAGAATATACTTGAGTTGAATTTGAACTTCCTGCGTGATGGACAAGAGGCACTGCCAAGGGGCTTGGAGACCTTGTTGGAGAACCAGGTGCAACAATTTGGGGAGAAGGGGAGGGCGTTCTTGCCAATGGAGATAATGGAATATTTCCAGCCGACTTTCTTCTTGGGTTACTCAACGATTTTGCCACAGTATGCAGTTTATGCTTTAAACCATGAAGAGAGGACGGTCGAGGAAACTGACTTCCACATAGACTAGCTGGGCTATTAGGAGCGGTTGAGCACGGTGAAGTGGAGGGTGATGACTGTGGTGACTCTGTTGGGCTTCGACGTTGTTGCATCTGAAGATTTTTTATGTCAATATCTGTACCACTGAAAGATTTAGAGAGACCGGCGTGATAACTTTGGCTGGTATGAAGAACAGGGGAACCACCAGAATTTTGTATCTAAAAAAAAGTAATCGATAATAAAATAATTAGCATCAAACTTGGCCTACATGTTTTAAGAAGTTTAGGAAGAATTGAAGCCAATCAAATTTTGAAAAGAAAAGAACTGAAACATTTAATATTCAATTACAAGAATAAATTTACTATTACAAGAAACAAAAAGTAAAAATAAAGATAGTATATTTTTATGCTAATTTAAGAGGTACTTATGGCTAAATTAGGAACCATGTCATAGTTCGATCTCTCTCTCTCTCTCTCTCTCTCTCTCTCTCTCTCTCTCTCTCTCACTCTCTCTCTCTCTCTCTCTCTCTCTCTCTCTCTCTCACTCTCTCTCTCTCTGCCTGCCTGTCTGCCTGCCTGCCTGCATGCCTTCCTGCCTGCCTGCCTGTCTGTCTTTCTGTCTGTCTGTCTGCACATCTGTCTTTCTGTCTCTGTGTTTCCAATATGGAAATATTAACAAAACAACTTACAAAAAATAAATTTATAACAGCTTGGCCTAAAAAGAGGTGTCACCGTCAAAAAGTTTCTTATTTTCTTGGGGGGGGGGGGGGAAATAGATTTTACTTACTCACTATCATTTTTACAATATAAGAAACATTTATATGACTAGTCATCTAGCAAGCGTGCTTTGAACAGCGTGGAATGGTTTCTGAAACTAGAATGGGACTTTATAGTAAGCCATTGCATTTTGCCAGAAACCATCAGAGCTTAACTAAGCGTACCCTTTGTTTGCTGCGAGTTGCTATCATAGGATCCTCAAAACTACCCTTCATTATCATTTCCTAATACACTACGAGAGACCCATATATTACAGCTCATAAGTTCTATAGTTCTTTCTTATAGTTGTATAGTATCATTTATTGTAGTTATTTGGTAAGTAAACAGTTTCACTCTCGGATGGCTATTAAACTAAAGTTGAATGGCATTTCCTTTTTTTTCCCTCTTTTTCGGCAATGATAAGTTTTGGTCTGTCCCTTTCTCGCTTTTGTCCGTGTCAATTTATGGAAACGTAGAGGAGGTGGGGGGGGGGGGGTCAAAAATGTAGTTTTAATATTCCAGCGGGGAGCGATGGCATTTTTTCTTTATTTCTTCGATAAAACATAAAAAAAAATCTTTTTTCAATGAAAATGGCAAAAGTTATTTTTCAAAATTGAACGGAGGGGGGGGGGGGGCAAAAATAAATTTTGGAGAGGCACATATCAACTCCCACACACACATACACTTGTAGTACAGTACCAATAAAGGGAAAATATGCTGTAAATTCATTTGAATTTATAGTTAAGCTTTATTAGACATTCTAGTTCAACCAAGTCCAAGTTCAACCATTCATTGTTCCACGTACATACATATATACTATGGTACTGGGTATGGAAAGGCAAGCTTAAGAAATTTAGCCTAGAAAAAGGATAAAATAAAATACACTGAAATAAAAGCTGCAACTAGCCCCAATCTACACAACACTACAAAGGATATTATGATATTTTGTCATCATTAATTATTTCTTGGGGATAAACAAACAAGAGATCTATATCATATTTCAACAATAGCCACATAGATTGAATATTTTACAAAAGAAAAACCTAAAATGCGTTCCCAAAACTTGTTAAACGCATTATTTACCTATGTTATTGACTTCTTTATTGTAGCAGAGAGAATATTTATTTGTCAAATATATTATATAGATGGGAGAGGGAATAACTGCCCCCTTTACTCTTTTTTATTTGTCTTCATTGGCATGGGTATATTTTTTCGTTGAAGAAGACGGGGGATAATTCTATTGGTATAAATTTTGGTAATGTTAAGTGTAATTCTCCAGAGGTAATATTCAAGCGTAAAACTTAAGCTCTTTTGCTTATACAACGTGTATCATTTACTAATATTATCAACCAAGAAGAAACGGTTATAGAGAAAGGTGCTCAGTACCCCCCTAAAAAGACTATGCCAAAAAAGTCGGTCCACCTTACATGTTTTAAATGATTTCTTCAACTATGCCCAAAATACAGAGAAGATTAACAGACTTACAGATGAAATAAAAATATAATAGAGATAAAAAGGCAAAATAAAGATAATAAGCAGAGTTATTTACCTTATGAAAAGCCATGCTCTCTGAAAGGAGTACAGGCGCCGAAAAAGGACCCTGTCAAAAATGAAATCAGTCAAGCCAACTTAAAGAGCAAAGCACATATATATTAAAAAAGCAAAGAAAAAGGCAGAAAGGATTAAATAAAAATTTGAAAAAAGGTACTGTCCAAATAAAAAACAAATATATTATAGTTAAAAGCGAAGGACTTGGACTGTAGTAATTATGAAATCCACACTACCTTTCCATCATTCATGAAGAAAATAACACAAGTCAGTGTCAAGTTGAAAAAGTCCTCAATTCTACGAGTTACTTTTGTCCTTTATAATGGATAATTTATTTATAAAATAGTAAGAGTTAATATGAAATAAAAATTAACATACAATCATTAATAAATTATTTAAATATGGTCATGCTTAAAACCCAAGAGCGTATATCCTGTGGTGGCGGAGTGGGTTTGATCTCAGCTTGGTAATGTGGGACCAAGAGTCCGAACCCGGCCGTATTAACATACCCCAGGGCCAACGCAAGGACCTTAGTGATCAAGAAGCGTTGTTATTCCAATACAATACAAGAGCGTATCTGGCACTTTTTTCAAGAGCCACAATACTCCAAAGACTTAGGTTCCCCTAGCTTAAAGACGATTCAACCCATTTTGGAATACTATGTACTGACTAATACCAAATCGTTCAGCTACATTCAGTTACAAGGTTTGCTCTTCCGTATCCCCCCACAAAAAAAAAATATTGAACCCACATAGACTTTCAAAGCCTTGTTGCCGCTTTAGAGTAAAATAAAATAAAAAGAAGTCAAACGTTTTACAGTAGGCTACCATGAAAGACTAACTTTTATGGATCAACAGTCCTTAAAATACTACAGACTTAAGAGTACACTATTTTAAATCGATCTCTTAGAGATCTTATCTTTGTTGGGAATATTTAGATTGAAACATAAATTTATATAGATTGAAACCAATATCACTAAAGCGTCATATCATCCTGATAAATCTTAATGGGGCGATTAATCGGAAGTGATAATCGTTCTTTTTCAAAAGATCAGATTTGTATCAGGAATTGAGCAAATTTTCTCGATCCTTGGAAGCAATGTCACTGTGGACATAACATTTTCTTTATATAAAAAAAAAAAAAAAAAAAAGAAAAAAAAAAAAAAAAAAAAAGCACAGCTCTCTTTTTCTCTTTACATGCAACAGAACTGGATTTTTTATAAGATGTTTCTTTTCTTTATTTGCATAGTAAAGAAAGCTCTGTTTCCTCAGTGTATGAAAAAAGAAGAAGTTTGTTCATTTTTTGCTGTAATATTTTGGTTCCTGAGTTGGTTCTTTTTGATGTACCTGATCACGCTTTGAACTTACTTCGACAAAAATCTGTAGCAACGACCATAGACACATAGGATTTTTATCTCAGAGGTGACACAGCTTCGAAGAATAAATGAATTATGTAAAATACGTAATATATTAGGGGGGGGGGGGGGCATCGAAAACGCTTCAATATTCCAGAAGCCAATTTCTTGAGCGTCCTCTCATCCATTCGGATGTTCCTGATTAACAATGCATATGCCAAACTTAATTTTTTTTACTATATATTAATAAGCCAGCTATAAAACAGAGTAAGTGATTATTGCATAAACTCTGCCATTTGTATATAAAAAGAGTTATGTGATGATAATGCTTCAGAATCTTTATTTGCTTGCGCCATTTTATCAACGTGGTAATGTTCAGTTTGAGTTTGAATTTATTTTTGTCGTTGGTCAAACCACTTGATATATGACAGTAACAAATGAAATTATTCTATCAACCTAATATTCTTCATTTCCTTCTTTCATCTTGGTCTAATCTATTCTTCTAAGACAAACAATGGAAAGCCTTTGGGAACAGATTTCCCAGAAATTTTCGTGTTTACACTTAACTAATGTGCTTCACTTGTTTTATATTTTGTATTTTTTGAATTTGCACTATCCGCGTATAAAAAGACATGGACGCGAGCTTGGCTACAGCCTAAGTAATATGGGGGTGGAAAATTCTTTTAATTTATTTTCTAATGAGTAGACAATAGAATGTTTTATAATAATAACATGCTAAACAAATTCCTGGATTTGAAAAACATTTAGACTTTACCCAAGGAATCCTGAAAGCATAAAAAAATAGATTGAAGTAAATGGCTCCTCTTTGTAGTCTCAGGCTTGTAGTAGCAGTCGTATTTTTAGAGTTCCTTGCTTGAGAGAACATATCAGAATACAAATTTTCAATTCAGTTAAAAAGTGAAAAAACTCCATCTAAGGTAAAAGTGTTAAAATATGCTTTGAAAAAGGGAGGAGGAGGGGTGTTGGGACTGGCCTTCCAGAGCACCCAGGGTTTGTCCAACTGCTGCAGATGTATCACACGGCATATATACCCAAAGGTAAAAGTAGCCAGGGATCGGCCATGACTAGTACAAAAAACGATTCCAGAATCCCTAGCTCTGAGACTAGTAAATATAATTTAGTGAAGCATTCTACAAATGATTCATCTTTGGGGGGGGGGGGGGGAGTTACCCAGCCCTTTTAGTACCTTAACTTATGCACGGAACGAATTAATTTATGCTTCGATTCAATCACAGTTATTAAATGTAAAAAAAAAACAAAAAAAAACAAAACAAATAAGCATAGTCAAGAGGCACGGCGTAATCCAGCAAAACGTTTCGTTTGAGTGCTAACCACGTTTGCCTACTACCCCACGCTACTGAAGCCATCATAAACACCCCAAAATCTTGAACTAATGTGCTACATGACAAAAATCGTTTCAGTGATTCATTCGTTCCTTTTTTTTTTACCAGTGCGATAAATCGTACTTAGTACTTCAATATGTTGAAAAAGTAGCGTACATTAGTTGCGGAGTTAGCCGTAATCTCCATAGTAACAGCTGCAGAGTTAGCCCAGTAGCTAAAAGCTTAAATAAATATTGAATAAGAAGTAAATAAATTTGAAAAAATTAATCATGGTGGATTGTTAGGTAGATGCTTTTTTTTCTATGGTCTATCTGCAAGGGTCTTCTATTGTCCTAGGGCGGCGAAGAAGGTCCCTTGATGTTCTTGAAAAAAAAATTAGATACGCTGATAAAACATTTAACGTGGAAATTAAAAAAAAAGGAAAAAGACTGAGAAACACTGATTTCAATACTAAAAAATTCATTAAAGCTATGCATCTACCTTTTAATTACTTATGAACTTAGTTTTTTTATGCAGTATAAATTGAACGTAGCTTTACAGTGACCATCCAGTCTAAACAAAAAATGAGTCTTGACAAGAAGGGTTTTATTAGCATTACCACTAACGAATGAACTTCAACTTCCTGACACCTGATTAAGCATTGACTTTTTTTGTTATTAGTTTTAAAACTAGGAATTTTAAACAGCAAATTATGTATCTACATAAGTTTCTATTAAGAACTTGATCAGGTGACGTATCTAACTAAAGTCTTCTAGTTGTTTTGGATTGGATAACATAAAAAAGGCAAGTATTCGTGGATTCAGGAATAGTATCGGAAATGAGACATCGAGGTGAAATGGGGATTAGAGTCGCAATCAGGGTAAAATTTTAGCATCAATCCTCCTCCTGAAAAAACTAATCGTCTGAGGTTTCTGAATGCAATTTTACTGCCTGTTTGAGCCTTGCAATATAAGATCTTTGATAAAAACAATATTTTTAAAAGACCTTATTATACTTGAAAAATAGTGGGACAACTGTCTCCCTCGCCCTGGAGAAAAAAAAAATATGCCTTCGACTGTAAAACTGGGTAAAATTTAAAGCAGATTTGACACATATTTGAAAAAAAACCTATGACACTCTTATCAAAAATTTACTATAAATAATTTCAAAGGCTAAAATTCACAAGCTCACACCACTGAGATTCCCTTATGCTTCTTCAACGGCTTGTTTATTTTGATAAATACAAAACTTTCTTAATTGCAAATCGGGAACATACCGTTTGCTTATTATACAAAATAACCAGGGATGTCTTGAAACAAAATTAATTTTGGGCAATAGCAAGTCTTTCATAAAACCAGGAGCATTTTATTTGCTAAAAAAACACAGGCAGCACGTTTTAGATTAGCTTGTCTTGCTTTACAAAGCAGAATCCCAGTTGAAGAGTCCACACAAGGTGTTTACAACAATAAAGAAAACGGAGAATGAAGAACTGCGACCAGAAACCCACTCCATATTCTAAAGCTCAATCATCTTACTAGTTTTTTTTTTGTTTTTTTTTTTTTGGGGGGGGGGGCTTTTACCCTAGTGCATAAAGAATATTTACCCCCCCCCCCTCATCCCTCCTTGATGATTGACAATCGATATGACAGTGCCACACAAAAAAGTCCTAATTTACGAGTTAAGATTTGCACAGAAAGTGTCTTGGCCAGTGGCAGGAGGTATTTGGATCATAGCTTAAACGCCCTATTGCTTTTAAGACCGCTGATTTTTTTTATCTACCGCCAATATTGTCATTTTTATTGTGTTAGATTGTGAGAGATTTTATAAAATAAGAACTTTCTCTTTCTGTCTCTCTTATAAAAGAGAAATTTAAAAATGAGCTACTTTTTTTAATATATTGGAGCATATCATTTGGAACCTCGGGGGAAATTTTGAATCCAGTTATTACAACTAAACAGACAAAAAGAAAAAAAAATTAAATGCTTGCCTCAAACTTGCTAACAGCCACAAAGTGAAAGTGAAGAGCGAAGGTATATCTGACTGAAGTAAGAAGAAAAATAAAAAAACGAAGGAAATAGCAAGTAAAATTTGAGAAAAAGGAAAGAAAATTATAGAAAGAAAAGCGAAGATGACAAATAATAAGCATAGACGATATTTTCGTCGTTTCTATGCTGGGATTCCTCTCGACTGAGCTATAGAACTCCACCAATGCAAGATTCAATGAAGTACTTCAAATTGAAATATCCCTCCCTGAAGACTACCTGAAATTCCTTCTCTTTTCCTCGAGCTCAGAGAGTCAATAAACTTACAAATAGCTCCAAGAAAAAAAGAAGACAATCCTGGAAAACGCTTGGAAGCAGTATCTTGCCAAACTTATCATAACTTCCAATACAGGAATTTGATGTCTTTTTATCATTCTGAAATGCTTGTTATTTTTTACATGCATTTTTGAAATACTTTAATTAGAAAAATTGTCTTTAAAAGCTGCCTACTTTGTCTTTAAGTATTTTCCTTTCTAGATTTGCACTGTATGGAATTTAATCAGGGATGCTATCTGGCCACCCAGTATTTATATGGGGCTTTAGGTGGAGAAAGCTTAATTTTCTAGTAAAAGTCACCTTCATGTAAATCTGTTATTCAAGCGGGTTGACATAAGTGATAAAAAGCAGAAAGAACTACCTGTTGGATTTCAGCGCTTGCTCGCTTTGTACTCAATTTCCTAAAGAGCGAGGTTTTCCGACGCCTGTCTGGTCCATCACTCCGTTGCACTTTTCGGATATGATTCCCAGTCAATACTCTCCTAGAATAGAGAATTTCCCACATTTATAATATACTACAAAAACGGAATAACGTCAATACCGAAAGTTAAACCACATGGCAATAGAACCTCTAAAGCACTTTACACTCCCAAAAGATAAACATAGACAAACATTTTTTTTTTGTATTAAACAAGAGCTTCAATCCTAATTTCAAAATAAGTGATAATAAATTTCATTCCCCCCCCCCCCAACACAAAATAATGAAATCTGGCTTGAAGCACTTCTTATAATTTTGACCCTTCCCCTCCCCTCAGATTGAATCAGTGTAAACCTATGTATAAATTTTTTTGGGATTTTAAGTGAAAAACAAGAAAGGATACCCAGAGGAGAAGATAAATAGGTCAGCTGTCCACCCCGCTCCACTCCCATGATCAAAAATGCACATGCTTTGAAAAAACCACGCTGTGTTTTAACGAAGGGGATTAATTTCTGACAAAGGAGCATTATTATTCAATTTTTGGTCCCTCACCCTCCCTAAAAATATGTAGGAATTCTTTACAATTTAAATCAGTAAACAATAAAACAAATCATAAGCAAAAACAAGTATTGACCTATTACAATTCAGAATAAATTTGAAATCTAGAAATTAACCAGAACCAACATATTTGTTTTGGCGGCTAAATCCATCTTGTAGCCGACTAGTTTAACAAATAAATCTGATATTGCATAGGAAATTTTTTTTATTAAAATAAAGAAAAGGAAAAAAAAGAAACAACCAAAAAGAGGCTTACGCTTGCTGCGAACGTTTTGCCATTTTTGACTTAGAAACCTCTCTTTTTCGACCTCCAGCACGAATAGATGTCTGTTCCAGGGGAGTTGCTCTAATTGTCACATGATCAGTACCAGCCAGTAAGAGTTTCATAACTTGAGTATGGAGAAGACCCTGGATAGACTCGCCATTTACGTGAGTAACTAGGTCACCCTGACGAAGGCCTGCTTCAAAGGCGGGACTTCTTTCGTCAACATTCTAGAAGAAACAGTAATAATTAGTTTTTCGTCAATATTTTAGAAGAAAGAACATTAAATGGTAAAAATGCTTAGATCAGAGACGGGCAGTAGTCAGTTAGAAGTAGTTATTCATTACTGACTGCCAGGCTTTCTAAAATGGGATTTGAAATCTAGTAATCGACTATAATAGATAAATAATAATTAACCTTACAAACCTGATTACACTTTTTAGAATAACCCCCTCCCCCTTCCAAAATAAACCCCTTGATCGACTGATTCTAGGGGAAAACAAGAAAAAACATCGTTAAAAATTTCGACTTATAATATACTAAACAAAAGGCCCTGCTTTGACAGCTCTTTGATGGATCTCACTTCGCTCACGCAAGATCGTAAGTAGCTCAAGACTTATACACTCGCGAATGAGTCCCGTCAAATGCCACAATAGATCGCAACATTTTGATTACTTATATTAGCGCGTCATAAAACACCACTCCACAACACACTGTTCTTTTATTAAACCGTATAATTTCGAAGTAGAAGCCCAAAGTAAAAGATAAACAGTTGGCTTTCGTTTATAAAAAGGTTCTATTCGTCAAATTCTTCAAAAATTTTGTTAGAACTTTAGGGCTATAACTGGACAAAGATTTAGATAGCTAGGCCACGTTCTAGAGATGAAGGAAGACAGAATGCCAAAGATCATCCTTTTCAGCAGACCATCCAAGGCCAAACGAAAAGTAGGTCCTCGAATGGAGTGGGAGGATGTCGCGAAGAGGGACTTCAAAGAAATTGTAACTTCTTGCTAAGAGGGAGGCTTTGAATAGACTGGGATGGAAGAGGAGCGTGCGTGGCTGTGTTGGACTCAGGCGGATTGGTGCTGCAGTGAGTTGTAAGTGGTAGTACAAGAAGTAATAAAGACTATTATATTGGTATTAAGTATAGGTTTAAAAATATAAATAGAGATTAACTTTAAACACAGACAGATACAGAAGGAAAATTATCATAAAGAATTAAACTACCCCACCCTAAACTAAGCAAACAAAAAGAATTGATATTGAATAAGTTACTTCACAAATCATAGTTTTATTTCACCAAAATCAATATTCTCGCAATTTGAAATGGTTTTTAGCATTACGTAGGATTTCTTAGCATCATTAAATAATCAATCCCAAAAAATAGGAGTAGGCATGAAAATTAGCAAATAGAAATACATGATTAATCGAAAAAAATGACATTAAAAAAAAATTAAATAAATAAAAACACCAAGTTTTCTGCAGAATGCAAAAAAAAACTTTTCAATTCTTAAGCAATCTGGTTATAAAGATACGTTTGCTTTTTACAAAAAACTTCCTCCGTTTTCAGTTTTATAAGTAGCTGATAAATTAACTTTTGTCATCAAAACAGTTTTTTTTAAACTCTTAGAGCTCTAAAAAATTTCTACAGCAAAGAAAGTACCCGTCAAAAACAGAAAACTCGATTTCTAGATTTGTCACTCCCCTGCCCATCAAACCTAGTCTAATGCCCACCACGTCCATTGCTGTATTCTTTACCTTTTATTATCTATATTATTTATAAAAACAAAAAATATAACAAAAATTATCCTATTGAAGAACTCTGAAGTCATATTAAAAAACAATACTATAACACAATGCTAATTATAAAAAATAATTCTGAAAATAAATAGGCAAAAAATATATAACCAAATACAGCACAATTTAGCGAAATAAAGGGACACCTTAAATCGAATTATTTTATTATCTTTAAAAATAAAATGAGCAAACACTAATATATTTTGGAAACATTCAATTAATTTCAGAAACAAAATTACCAATGGCGGTAATAATATGATAAATAGGTACATTTCGATTATTACACATTTAATCATTTTATTGTACTTGATCGTTATATATCTGTTATTAAACAATAATTACCTTTATTTATGCTAATTATCATCATCAAAAACTTACTCCGTTATTATTCACACCCAATTCCTTTGAATTGCCGTGTTATTATTTGTTGCTCAAAATATAAATGCTTGTACTCATTTTATTTTTAAGAAAAATCCTGTAACTAGGGATAACACATAGGGGCAATAAGGGATGTAACGAAGGACACCTGGGGACAAAAAACAAAATTCAAGTGACCAAATCCACTCAGTGTTTTGTCAAGAAAATTACCTATTTTTTCAAGTTTGATGGTATCCTTACTTAACAATGGGTAGTAAAATACTATTTCAAAACCAATTGAACAATATCTCCAGTTAGTAAAACACTGAGCAGCAGTAAGCCACGTGAGGCTGATTCTCTTCCAAACACAGCCCGTCTGTCTAATTTATTTTGATTTTGATAAAAATCTGATTTTTACGCTGATTTTAAATATATAAGTTTCATTGAGTTTAGTCCTACTCATCAAAAGTTATGAGCCAGAGAGAATTCGCCTTATTTTCAAAAAAAAGGGGAAGCAACCCCTGAAAGTCATAGAATCTTAATGAAAAAACACTATCAGATTCAGCATATTCGAAAACCATATTGTAGAAGTTTCAAGCTTCCATCTGCAAAAATGTGGAATTTTAAATTTTTTTTGCCAGAAGAAAGATCACGGATGCATGTTTATTTGTTTTTTTTTTGTATGTTTCCCCAAGGGATGATCGTGTCGACTCAGTGGTCCTAGAATTTTGTGAGAGGGCTCCTTCGAACGGAAATTAGAAGTTCTAGCGACCTTGTTAAGCGACCTAAAAAACTGGACCCCTCCTACACTCATCTTTTTCCCGAAGTTACCAGATCAAAATTTTGAGATAACCATTTTATTCAGCACAGTCGAAATATCTAACAACTATGTCTTTGAGGACGACTTAATCCCCCACAGTCCCCGGAGGAAGGGCTGCAATTTATAAACTTATGCGCATTGTTTAAATATATTATTGGTTATTGGTAAGTATACAGACGTTTTCAGGGAGATTTCTCCTGGAAGGTCAGGGGGATTTGGCTACGTGGGAGAATCTTTTCACAGAGGAATTTTTCATGGGGGAAGAGTATTTCCATGAAAGGGGTATTGGATTTCCCAGCCTTATTTTAAAACACGAAGAAATTAAATAGACTAAAAATAAATAAATAAAGTTTTTTTTTACTGAAAGTAAGGAGTAAGAAGAAATTAAAACGAACAGAAATTATTACAGGGGTCCGTCTCCTCATCAATACCTCGCCCTTTACGCTAAAGTATTTTTAGTAATTTCAAAGGAGCTAATTACTCTAAATAGACGGCCTTTGTGATTCAGGGGTCATTATTAAAGAGTTTGAATAGAATCCAAATTTTAGCGTAAAGAGCGAGGTATTGACGAGAAGACGAACCCCCTCATATTACGTATATGAGGAAGTTCTACCCATCGTCAATACTTTGCTCTTTACGCTAAAGTTCGAACTTTTTAAATAGTGGCCGGTATAAGTAATAATTTACTTGGGTTGTTTACTGGCCAATCTTAGCATTTAATTTTATCTTAAGCAGCCTCAAAACTATGACTCTTGTGTGATAATAAACCAAAGATATTGTATGTCTTCGGCTTGTGGTTGTTATTAAATAAAAAAAATAAAGTTTTTTCTCAACTGAAAGTAAGGAATAACATTAAAACTTAAAACGATCATAAATTATTACGTCTATCTTTTAAAGACCTTTTCTTTCATTCATTTCAGTCATTTGAGAATCGCTCAACTTGTGGCTCTCATTTTCATAAAAACAGTTTCGACCTCTTTGGCTTGTTTTTTTTCCATTACTGGTTTCTATTGTCTCCAATTTATGATATGATCTTATGAAGTATGAAGTACCAAGGACATAAAAAAAATTCTAAATTTCCACTTGACCAATCATACAATCAGATTTTAATTTATTTGACACTTTAAGGTAAAAAATAGAATCGTGCTTTACAAGCGCTGAATGTTACAACGTACAGAATATTGGACCATCCACTTTTTAAAATTGTTTGTTCAAAGATATACAATCTCACCTATTTGCAACTTAAAAGCCTATTTTGACAAAGTACTGCTTACCAGAACTAAATGGTGCAATGTATAGAAGTCGGTGTCACCAAAATATACTCTAACAGCTCTTAGAGTAAATCCAAACCCTTTGGCTCCTCGACGAAGAATCAATGGTGGACGAAGACTTGTAATAATTGGTGAAAGGTCTCTACATGGAGATGTGTCACGAGAGCTGGCTGTGCTGGAACCACCCGGGGACTGGACGTTTTGAACCGAAATATCATCTGAAAAATAATCGAGACAAAAGTCACTTAAAAACCCCTTTATTAAAAACTAGTAAAGCCATCTTAAAACTTTATACTGTCTAAACTGCAAATTCCTTAAGTGTTCTACGCAGGAAAAAACAACAGAGTTCTACTTTCTGATTTTTTTTTCCAAAGGCAAGTATTTACGGTTTGCTTAATTAAAAAAGAAAATAATACTCATAATAATGCAACTTCTCGTTACGAGTTACAGTAGACTTAATATTAAACAGAATAACTAAATATCAAAAATAGGAGGGAAAATCAAACAAGAAATTAGGAAAGACTGAGACCAAAGGAATATATTATTTATATATATTATATTATTACATATATTGTATTATTTACATATATTATTTGAATTTAATCAATTTGTAATACCCAACATCAAACTAACCAGCTGTCATAAAACTAAGTAAAAAACAACAACAAAAGCCAAAGAAACGGTACCTAGTACCAGTGAAATTCAGGGTAGAAAGAAGCAAATATTCTAGTTGTGTACGCATTAAGATTTCCTAACGTAAACAGAACAAAAGATATGAAGGATATATCTGTATATAACATGAAACAATAAAACAAAACATGTAGAACGAAGCAAAGAATTGAAAAAAATAAAACAGCGAAAAGCTAACTACCTACTAACTTAGGTCCCATCCGTCCTCGTGGGACGTTTTGGGACCACTCCTTTGGAAATTTTACGGACCAATGCTCGATATGCATGATATTTTGCCAATTAAAGTTCTCAATTCACCTCTAACAAGGTCTTTCCCGGGACTGACGCCCTCCAACAGTCCCTACGAGCGAGATCTTGAGTAGTCGAATAGGATCCATATTTTGACGTGCCTAAACCAGCGTAGTTGCTGTCTATTAACTTTATTTAGGATCGTGTCTATTGACTTTAGTCTTCAACAGACTTCTTCATTTGTGATACGATCATTGCATTTAGTCTTCGCTATCCGGCGTAGACATGTCCTTCCGAATGCAAGAACTGTGCGCTCGTTTAAGACTTTTATTTTCTATGTTTCGCACCCATACAGAGCAATGGGTTTGATCCGGCTGTTAAATGAGTGAGTTTTTAGATGGTTCGAGAGGTGGTTGAATTTTCATATATTAGTGGGTCTTCTGAAACTAGAGCTGAAAAGGACTGGGTGGCATTTAATGTCAGCAGTGTGGCATTTATCGGCCGTTAATAGATTTCCAAGATAAAGAAATCGGTCAATTGTTTCCACTTACTACCCATCAATTATTAAAGAGGGGGGTTGTTCTGTCCTGGCCCTGGCAAGATGTAAATGTGATTTTGGTATAGTTTGCATTAATCTGCATCCCATATGACTTCGTTGCTTGAGAGATGCTGTCTGCCTGTCCTTGGACTTCTTGGGAGCCGTAGATAGCTGGTCGATATTATCAGCGTACGCTAGGTTGTCAAGTAGGATCTATTTTCGCCTCATACCAAGCGGGTATCAGGGAGAGGGTGGCAACCAAGAAAAGGTTGGACAGATATGTGGATAGGGTGCATCCCTGGAGGACTCCGAAAATTATCGAGAATTCATCAGAAAGGCCATATGTAGTCATAATTTGGCTTTTGAACTCGTTGTACGTATCCTCAACGAGTTTGAAGATTTTGTCTGGAATACCGTAGTGTTGTAGAATATGCCAAAGACCTTTCCTCCATATGAGGTCACAGGTCTGTCGGAAATCAATGAATAGTTGATAGAACTTTCTTTCAAAATCGATGTAGCGTTCCATCAGTTGACGCACAGTAAAGATTTGGTCAATAGTAGATCGTCCTGGTCGAAAGCCAGCTTGATACTTGTTGACTACATGAGCGGTGATTGCTTGTATTTTAAGGAGGAGGATCTCAGTCAAGAATTTGGTCTGGTGGCTTGTCAGATTGATAGATTGGTAGCTTTCACATCCTTTCTTTGAGTCATTTTTGTGAATTGGTACTATTGCAGTCTTACACCACTGTCGTGGGACATATCCAGTGGCCCAAATGGCTGTCATGATACTATGGTATGTCAACAACATCTTCTGAGACGACACTTACTAGTTCCGCAGAGACACCGTCTGGTCTTGGAGCTTTACCACACTTCAGGGACTCTATGGCGGCTTTGGTGTCGGATCTTATTGGAGGTTGCAGGGTGTCACGCTTTGTGATTGGGAAGTAGTTTAGGACGTTTGGTTTCGTCATCACTTGTGGGTTTAATTTCTTCTCAAAATATTCTTTCCATCGGGTGAGAATAATTTTCGCATCATTGTTATCGTTCCCCTGTTTGTCCAAGACCACGGACGTTTTAGGATCTCTCCTAGTGGATAGTTCTCTAACTGTTTCGAAGAAGTCCTTAATGTTGTCTATCTTGAACTGAGTTTCGCTTTACACTTCTCGGCGATTCAGTTTTGGAGCGCCTTTCAGACTTCTTGTTCAACTTTCCTTTTGAGATGTTTGTAGTGTCTCGGCTACTTTAGTCAGGTTTGTTGCTGTATACGTGTTTCTGGTCACATAGTCGTATTATGTCTTCAGTGATCCAAGGTTTTTGATCTTCAGTCTTTCAACGAAGTATGTCATTTGCAGTCTCTATCATTATGGAGATAGCATGTCCGGCTAAGCGGTCAATCTCTTCAGAAGTTGGGAGGGGTGTGGATACACTCATGATGTCCCGTAGTTTTGTAGGGAAGCTAATGGTATAAGGGTCTTTTTTCAGTTACGAATCTGCGAATCTCTGTCGTCTTGGCAATTTAGACATCAGCAGCGTGTGATCCGAGTCAAAGTCTCCTCCAGGTAGTGAAACAGTGTCTGTTACAGAAGACTTCCATCATCTGGATATTAGAATATAGTCAATTATATTTTCAGTCATTACATCGGGTGATATCCATGTAACCTTTCGTCGGTGTCTGTGTTTGAGAGCAGTGTCGGTGATATGTAGTTCAATCTTGAACAACTCAAAGGTAACAAAATTTATAATTAGACTACAACAAAAATAAAACAAAAATTCAAAGATACAATTAGCTTATTTCTCTCAAACTCGTACCGTGATTTAATAAGTCAAATCTTCAAATTTTTTTACAAAAAAAAATGAACCTTTAACGACGAAATTCATCTTTGTTAAGTAAGTACTATCTTTAGTTTTTTTTTCTAGTTATTAATTTTTATTATATAGATTGCCTACAGAGGTTGCCTTGTTACTTTTACCGGCAAAACATCTACACATTTTTTTCTTCTCTGAATTTCATTGGCCTTAAGTCCTATTTCTTTGTTCTTTCTTATCCTTTTCCCTCTCCTTTTAATCATACTCACTTTGACACAGTAATGGAGTACTGAATAAGCCATAAAGTTACAATTGATCTGTAAAACACTGACTTTTAATCATTCTAAATATGTACCATGTTCAAACGGAATGGAAGAAATAAACGTGTCTATGCCATAAAAAAAGCTGTTTTTTTAAACAAATAGTGTCAATGGGGTGAGCAAAGCATGGCAAATTTAAATTTTATCAGCTATATGTATTTTTTATGACTACCGGCTTAAATTCCATGGCTAGAAAATGGTCAACATTTAGGAGCTTCTATCCTTAAGGCTGATGTTTCTATCTGATGGTACTCCTACGCCTAATACATAAACACTTAAAAAAAAAAAAAAAAAAAAAAAAAAAAAAAAAAAAAAAAAAAAAAAAAAACAGCATAGTTAGGGTATCATGAGTGGAAGTTCTTACCCAGAGAATTTCAGAGGATTGAATTTGTTTTTTTTTAAGACTTGAAGAATGAGAAAATCAGGGTCTGAGCTAACAGAATAACTGCTCTTGGTTGATAGAACCCCAAGATCTTTCCCCCAAGAAACAACACTAAAAAAAGAAAAGACTACAAGTTATAATTAGCTATTGGCATGAAACTCCAGGATCAACGTTACTTCATAATATGTTTTTTTTTGTTATTTTTTTTAAACTTTGAATAGTGAGATGAATAGGAGGCTGAAATTACACCTCTTAGTAGATCGGACCCAGTAGCCCTCTCCCAGAAGAACACCACTGAAAATACTGGAATCTAGAATTACCTGCAGGTATCATGAGTGAAAGTCCACTACCCGATGGACTTCGGAGCATGGATTTTGTTTTCTTAAGACTTGAAGACTGAGGCGAGTAAGTAGCGGAACTGGTAGACTTGCTTCTCTGAAGAGAACAACTGTCGAGGGTGCTTAAAGGTGAACTCTCAGTGCTGTCATTTACCTCAACAGATGCTGTGGATGCTACTTCTTCTACTGGAGACAGTTCACGATTCTCACTTAGGGATATGCTGCAACAGAAGCATTTTTTTACGCTTTGAACATTAGCTTATCTTGCTTAGCTGAGCAAGTTCTCAAGTTAAATGAGAATGTTTCAAAGAAAAGGAGAATCATACAAAACATATAAGAAATCACAGGGCAATCCTGGGAAATATTTGAAAAACGATAAAAACGTTATCTTTTCTTCCCAAACACGACATGTCACATGGGCATCTGTAATACAAAAAAAAAAAAAAAAAAAAAATGCAAATGCCATTTCAAAAAATCAATAAACAGGGCAAAGCTATTTCTACTCAATTATTACTATGGCTTTCGATAATATTTAACAAGGGCAGCGTCAGGACAAACAACGGGACGAAAATACATAAAATACATTCGAGCCCTGCATTAACACTGAGCCTAGAGCCGTCCTGGCCGAGTGGTTGGCACGATAGACTTGAAATCCTTTGTCCATGAGGACGGGGGTTCGAGTCCTGGTGTCACTTTTTATTTGGTTTGGAACGGCGGTCAGTGCCGACAGTGTGAACTCAGCCAGATTCGACCCTGCTCTAAATTGGTACCAGGAGAAATCTAGGGAAGGTAAACAGGAAGGATGTGTGAAAGCACAGGATGGCTGGCCCCCAACCCCTCATTGCACTTCCTCGCTGAAGGGAAATGCAACAGAGAACAGCACCACCGGTAGGGATTGTAAATTCCAGTGCCGTATTTTTTACCCTTTTTAACCTGCAGCAACAGGATATACATTTTTCTGGATATTTTTTTCTAGGCATACTAGCTTCCAATATCATGTTGTGCTGTTATTGTTTCTTGTGCTGTTATTGAGTAAAAAAGGAAAATTAATATGTAGTTAATTTGTTTGACATCAGTATATATTTTTTCTCTTTTACTTGAAAAAAAAGTGTCTACCCCTTCCTTTTATTTGAGTCTATAGAGCCAGTGTGGTTTTTTGTTTAACTATTTATGCCACACATAGTTTTTTCGAAATTCTGGCGCAATTTCATGCGAACTGACGAACCTTAATTCTGCATCAGCTGGTGGTATATTTAATTTTGGAACACTTCCAAGATCCCTTTGTAAAGTTCGTCTTCTTCGCACAATTTGTGGTGAACTTGCTACCTGAGTTTCTGGCTCTACAGCAGGCTCTTGCGCAGCCGTCTTTGGCTCTTCTTGCTCATCTGTTTCACAGCTCTTCCTCGAAGTGCTAGGAGAAGGTTCTGATACAATTGACTGATCTGAATCGGTACCTAAATTGAAAAACGCAAAATGATACATTAAAATCTTGTATTAATAGAATCTTGCATTTGTGAATAATAATCATAGATAAGAGAAATTTCCCGCGAATGAAAACGATGACACAGCCTTCTAATCTTAATATGCCTAGCATAGTCAAAGAAATGGTAAAAAAAAACAACAAATTAATGCTCCCTTTCTTGCTAAAATAATTTTAACTTTTTGCTTAGAATTTTTCCTTTTCGGTTAAGCAAGGTTCATACTTTGGACTCTGTCTTGGATTGAGCACAAAATTCATTCGCCAATTTTAGGGCCGGTTTTAAAACTGAGTTAAGCACCGTTGACCTTTTAAGAAATTACGAGAAAGATGGCGGTTACAATCCATACTGGTTAACGTGCTCTAGATTATAGCTTCGAGTATATTATTGTCGAACCTTCAGCTTTGGACTCAATCCAAGGCAGAGTTCAGTGTCTTAACGCCACCTGTTCTCCTTGAGCTTCTCCGTTTTAGTTAAATGCTTTGCAATTAATCGAACCATCCAGTTCATATCCATGTTAACTTTTTTTTAGAATGTTGCACAAGAAACGTCAAAAACGCCAAGTATACTGCTAGTTCCTCAAGGAGTTTCTGTTTTACACATCTGCTGATCCTCCACTTGAACAAACCTTGAATGATAAGATTCTAGACAAATGTGAAGGGCAGAGCAAAGCTGTTTTGTAATTGCTCTTCCCTAAGTCTTTCTCCTTCAAGTCATCAAAGCCAGTTACAAGCCTGAGTGTTTGTCTTTTGTTTGACAAACAGTGCTACAAGAAGAAAAAGCTCTTAAGGAGGAGGCAAGTGGAAGTATTGGAAAAAGACAGTCACGCTACATCATTTTCTTTTAGAGATAGCGGTTGGTTTTTTTTTAGTACTACAGCATGGGCTGCTAGCTTAATTTTAGCGATTAAATCTTGTTTTCAGCAAGTCTAATATTTCGTTGCACTTACCATCACAGATTCATCACATAATTTTATAAAATTATAACTAATATGTACTAGAAAATCAGTGAAACTGGTTTAGTTTACTTTCATTACTTCTTTCTAATCATCTTGACAATTATGTTGATTCTATTTTTTGTCTAAGTGTTGCCAAATAAAAAACACAGTTCAAAATACATATCACTTTCAATGAAAGGCAAATGACACACCATTTAGGGCTTTTAGAGAGAAGGGGGGGGGAGGAGTTGAACTGCTTTTATTTCTGAACCATGGTTACTCCAGTGATATTTTTGGATAAAGCGCAAATGACGCTATAACCTTTAATGGGCAGTAGCCCTGTTGGCATTTGTGGTAATTTATGTTCTTTTCAAGTTTGATTTGATCAAAACTAAAATCCTTACTATCTAAACTAAAACCTTAACTATTTAGTTTAATATTCGTCACAAAAGATCGGAAACTAGTGAACTGTTTGGTAAGAAACGACCTCTTTGCCATTTTGCATTTCCAAGCATAATTACTAATTTAACACTAGCAGATGTCACCCAATAAGCAGATGATTAGCAACACTCGGAACATAAACTCAGGGTAACTTGAAAGAATGTCAAAAATATGTAGCCTTTTCTTTTCTTATGGCAGGTAAGATTTTCCTAAGAAGTTCATGCTGTGAATTAAAGAACACTGAAAAGAAAATTAACCAGGGTGTATGATAAAGTAAATTGAGGGTTAAAGAATGTAGTTATGGCACCAATAAAAGTATAGTAATATAGCACCAATTTTCGAACATCCATAGGGTATGTGAAAATTGGCTAAATAATTAGTTTGAAATATCTGTGGATTCACCTATGATACTACTACTTCGTCACAATAAGAGGAAAAGGAAGCCAAATCCATGGCAACAACAAGATATTCATATGGAGTTATTTAAGACCATCTGGAAAAAAACTTTCTATTAAGAGAAACATCTAATTTTTTTTTGAAAAGAGTGCTTTTAAGGATAACTATAAGATATAGTTATAAAGACTATCAATATTTTTATATCGTAAAAAAAAATCCCTTCTAGAAATGATAATCACGATTCGAATTTGAATACTGGGTATCAGTTTTTTTTTTTTACATATTCAATATCGTGTTTGAATTGTTTTTATTTTAAGGGATGAATCTTCAAAAATGACACCCATAACGAACTCCAAAATATTAAAGAAAATTGTATCCTTTTCTGATAATCTTTTTTTATTTATTCTTAAATTCAAGGCGCAAGGTTTAATTAAATACATGATTTACCCCTAGTCTATTATCAAGGGTTTACCGCTAATCTTTTATAGTTTACTGATAACCGTTCTTACAAGTATAGCCCCACTCCCGTCCCAAAAAAGAGTATATAATTTGAACACATCAATGAACACCTGCTTTGGAGGTGGAATCGCAATAATTGTTTCATTGCTAGTTTTATCAAAGAAACACAGAACTAAACTCTTTTTGGCTGACTAATGACTTTCTGACCTTAACTAATTTTCTATGAGTTATATTGAATCAATTGGACCCAGGAATGGAAATTGAAGGAAAAAATCTAGAATAGGAAATCCTTACTAGACTTCGCAGTATCATCGAGCCTGAATACTTGTGATTTTCTATATCTTGGAGAGTAGGCAGAGAAGGACCCAAATTGTGGTGTGCTGTCATCAGCTTCGTCCGTCTCTTCACTGCCCACTAATTCGTGACAGTAGCGATCCAAACGGGCTAAAATTATTAAGATTTGAAAAAAAAAGAAGAAAAAAGGTAGACACAATAAATAAATAGCAGTACTTTCAGATGTATTACTCACAAAAATTAGAGCCATATCAAGGATATGGAAGGGAAAATTACCACTCTTCAAAAAAAAGAAAGAAAAAGAAAAAAGAAATCTTGAACATACAGAAATAAGAAAGTTTTAATAGTTTGACAATTCAAAATCGAAACACAATAAGAGCAAAATCAAGCTTTGAGCTGTGGCTGTGTAAAATTATAATTTAGGCGAAAAATGGCAACACACTATATACATTGAATCAGAATAAATCTGGATCTAATATTATCTCGTGAGTCAACAATCGTAAAAACAAGTGATAGTCACATGATTTTCATCAAAAAGTGAAGAAAGTGTGAATTTTATGGTTTGATTTCGGATGAACATCATATAGATGCACGACTTTCAGATCTTAGAATTCGTTTTGTTTATTTGTTTTTCTCTTTTTTGGAAGAGGGCATCTTATGGTTAGATACACAAATCTTAGCATCAGATATCTGAGCCTTAATACACTTTGATGAAACCTACCTAGTTTCTTTGTGGGGCATTCGATTAATTTTATGAAAGAAAGGAGGAATTCCATTCACTTATCTGCAGAGGTGAGACCCCTGCCGACTTTTCTTGTTTTCGCCAGAAGAGATTTGACCTTATCATGAACAATTACAGCATTCTATATGATTCAACCAATTGCAATCTGACATGAGTACCATGGTAAGAGAAGATCGACTGTATAAACGAGCAACATAGTCAGACAGTTTTGAGCATACCGAAGGTTACTGAATGTATCATTTGACTACGGAAACTCTTCAAGATTATTTTAGAAAAGACAAAAGAAGCATATAAACATCTTTTTAAATTAAAATTTAAAAAATGTTTAGGTCATTCAAAGAAAAAATTTGTTCTTGAGAAAGCAATGACTATGAAACTAAATTGATTTTAGTCATATTTTGTAGGGAGCATATCTACTTTCTTCGCCTTTCACAGCAAGATACAATTTAACTACAAAGTATTTTTGTAAGGTTTGATGGAATTTTTTTGATTTAACTTAGGTTAACAACTTAATTTACAATTTAAGGTATATATATATATATATATATATATATATATATATATATATATATATATATATATATATATATATATATATATATAGTCCTATTTTGTAGGGAGCATATCTACTTTCTTCGTCTTTCACAGCAAGATACAATTTAACTACAAGATATTTTTGTAAGGTTACAATTGAACATGATTCAAATTAGACAATTCGTACACGAATTAGTCACCTACTCATCAGTAGATGACTAATCGTCATCATTTCTCATTGGAGACTAGAAGGATGGATGTTTTTTTATTTAACTTAGGTTAACAACTTAACAATTTAAGGTAATACTTTCAAAAGGGATAGTTAGACACATTCCTATCTCTTATCACTCAAAGAC